>NW_028256627.1:0-32869 GCF_048593485.1 Apis florea | reverse complement strand
TATTTTGAATATAGCGTCTGAACCGTTCCTCTCCGAAAAACCCGAATGAAATGATTCGAAAGAGGAGTGTTTCGCGCTTGAAATGAGCTCAAAAAATCCTAAATACGACTACTGGAAGATAAGATTCAGCGGTTTAAATATTCCGAAATTTTAAAAAACAAAAATACCTTTCCACTATTTTGAATATAGCGTTTTAACCATTTCTCTCCGAAAAACCCGAATGAAGTCAGTGGAAAGAGGAGAGTTTCGCGCTCGAAATGAGCCAAAAAAATCCTAAATACGTCTACTAGATGATAAGATACAGCGGTTTAAAAACTTCGAAATTTTAAAAAATCAAAAATACCCTTCCACTATTTTGAATATAGCGTCTGAACCGTTTCTCTCCGAAAAACCCGAATGAAATCAGTCGAAAGAGGAGAGTTTCGCGCTTGTAAGGAGCCAAAAGAATCCTAAATACGCCTACTAGAAGATGAGATACAGCGGTTTAAAGACTTCGAAATTTTAAAAAATCAAAAACATCCTTCCACTGTTTTGAATATAGCGTATGAACCGTGTCTCTCCGAAAAACCCGAATGAAATCAGTCGAAAAAGGAGAGTTTCGCGCTTGTAAGGAGCCAAAAAAATCCTAAATACGCCTACTAGAAGATGAGATACAGCGGTTTAAATACTTCGAAATTTTAAAAAATCAAAAATACCCTTCCACTCTTTTGAATGGAGCGTCTGAACCGTTTCTCTCCGAAAAACCCGAATGAAATCAGTCGAAAGAGGAGAGTTTCGCGCTTGTAAGGAGCTAAAAAAATCCTAAATATGCCTACTAGAAGATAAGATACAGCGGTTTAAAAATCCCGAAATTTTAAAGAATCAAAAATACCCTTCCACTACTTTGAATATAGCGTCTGAACCGTTTCTCTCCGAAAAACCCGAATGAAATCATTCGAAAGAGGAGAGTTTCCAGCTTGAAATGAGCCCAAAAAATCTTAAATACGCCTACTAGAAGATAAGATACAGCGGTTTAAAAATTCCGAAATTTTAAAAAATCTAAAATACCCTTCCACTATTTTGAATATTGCGTCTGAACCGTTCCTCTCCGAAAAACTCGAATAAAATCCGTAGAAAGAGGAGTTTTTCGCGCTTGAAATGAGCTCAAAAAATCCTAAATACGCCAACTAGAAGATAAGATACAGCGGTTTAAAAATTCCGAAATTTTAAAAAATCAAAAATACCCTTCCACTATTTTGAATATTGCGTCTGAACCGTTCCTCTCCGAAAAACTCCAATAAAACCCGTCGAAAGAGGAGTGTTTCGCGCTTGAAACGTGCTCAAAATATCCTAAATATGCCTACTAGAAGATAAGATACAGCGGTTTAAAAATTCCGAAATTTTAAAAAATCAAAAATACCCTTCCACTATTTTGAATATATCCTCTGAACCGCTTCTCTCCAAAAAAAACCCGAATGAAATGAGTCGAAAGTGGAGTGTTTCGCGCTTGAAATGAGCCCAAAAAATTGTAAATACGCCTACTAGAAGATAGATACAGCGGTTTAATGTCTTCGAAATTTTAAAAAATGAAATATACCCTTCCTCTAATTTGAATATAGCGTCTTAACCGTTTCTCTCCGAAAAACCCGAATGAAATCAGTCGAAAGAGGAGAGTTCCGCGCTTGTAAGGAGCCAAAAAAATCCTAAATAGGCCTACTAGAAGATAAGATACAGCGGTTTAAATATCCCGAAATTTTAAAGAATCAAAAATACCCTTCCACTACTTTGAATATAGCGTCTGAACCGTTTCTCTCCGAAAAACCCGAATGAAATCAGTCGAAAGAGAAGAGTTTCGCGCTTGTATGGAGCCAAAAAAATCCTAAATACGCCTACTAGAAGATGAGATACAGCGGTTTAAAGACTTCGAAATTTTAAAAAATCAAAAATACCCTTCCACTCTTTTGAATATAGCGTCTCAACCGTTTCTATCCGAAAAACCCGAATGAAATGGTTCGAAAGAGTATAGTTTCGCGCTTGTAAATAGTCAAAAAAATACTTAATACGCCTAATAGAAGATAAGATACAGCGGTTTAAATACTTCGAAATTTTAAAAATTCAAAAATACCCTTCCACTAATTTGAATATAGCGTCTGAACCGTTTCTCTCCGAAAAACCCGAATGAAATCAGTCGAAAGAGTAGAGTTTCGCGCTTGTAAGAAGCCAAAAAAATTCTAAATTCGCCTACTAGAAGATAAGATACAGCGGTTTAAATATTCCGAAATTTTAAAAAATCAAAAATACCCTTGCACTATTTTGAATATAGCGTCTGAAACGTTTCTCTCCGAAAGACCCGAATGAAATGATTCGAAAGAGGAGAGTTTCGCGCTTGAAATTTGCCAAAAAAATCCTAAATACGCTTACTAGAAGATAAGATACAGCGACTTAAATACTCCGAAATTTTCGAAAATCAAAAATACCCTTCCACTATTTTATATATTGCGTCTGAACCGTTTCTCTCCGAAAAACCCGAATGAAATCAGTCGAAAGAGGAGAGTTTCGCGCTTGAAATTTGCCAAAAATATCCTAAATACGCTTACTAGAAGATAAGATACAGCGACTTAAATACTCCGAAATTTTAGAAAATCAAAAATACCCTTCCACTATTTTATATATTGCGTCTGAACCGTTTCTCTCCGAAAAACCCGAATGAAATCAGTCGAAAGAGGAGAGTTTCGCGCTTGAAATGAGCCAAAAAAATCCTAAATACACATACTAAAAGATAAGATACAGCGGTTTAAAGACTTAGAAATTTTAAAAAATCAAAAATACCCTTCCACTCTTTTGAATGTAGCGTCTGAACCGTATTTCTCCGAAAAACCCGAATGAAATCAGTCGAAAGAGGAGAGTTTCGCGCTTGTAAGGAGCTAAAAAAATCCTAAATTCGCCTACTAGAAGATAAGATACAGCGGTTTAAATACTTCGAAATTTTAAAAAATCTAAAATACCCTTCCACTATTTTGAATATAGCGTCTGAACCGTTCCTCTCCGAAAAACTCGAATAAAATCCGTAGAAAGAGGAGTGTTTCGCGCTTGAAATGAACTCAAAAAATCCTAAATACGCCTACTAGAAGATAAGATACAGCGGTTTAAAAATTCCGAAATTTTAAAAAATCAAAAATACCCTTCCACTATTTTGAATATATCCTCATAACCGCATCTCTCCGAAAAACCCGAATGAAATGAGTCGAAAGTGGAGTGTTTCGCGCTTGAAATGAGCCCAAAAAATAGTAAATACGCCTACTAGAAGATAAGATACAGCGGTTTAATGACTTCGAAATTTTAAAAAATCAAATATACCCTTCCACTCTTTTGAATATAGCGTCTCAACCGTTTCTATCCGAAAAACCCGAATGAAATGGTTCGAAAGAGTATAGTTTCGCGCTTGTAAAGAGTCAAAAAAATCCTTATTACGCCTAATAGAAGATAAGATACAGCGGTTTAAATACTTCGAAATTTTAAAAAATCAAATATACCCTTCCACTAATTTGAATATAGCGTCTGAACCGCTTCTCTCCGAAAAACCCGAATGAAATCAGTCGAAAGAGTAGAGTTTCGCGCTTGTAAGGAGCCAAAAAAATTCTAAATTCGCCTACTAGAAGATAAGATACAGCGGTTTAAATATTCCGAAATTTTAAAGAATCAAAAATACCCTTGCACTATTTTGAATATAGCGTCTGAAACGTTTCTCTCCGAAAGACCCGAATGAAATGATTCGAAAGAGGAGTGTTTCGCGCTTGAAATGAGCTCAAAAAATCCTAAATACGACTACTAGAAGATAAGATACAGCGGTTTAAATATACCGAAATTTTAAAAAATCAAAAATACCCTTCCACTATTTCGAATATAGCATCTGAACCGTTTCTCTCCGAAAAACCCGAATGAAATGATTCGAAAGAGGAGAGTTTCGCGCTTGAAATTTGCCAAAAAAATCCTAAATACGCTTACTAGAAGATAAGATACAGCGACTTAAATACTCCGAAATTTTCGAAAATAAAAAATACCCTTCCACTATTTTATATATTGCGTCTGAACCGTTTCTCTCCGAAAAACCCGAATGAAATCAGTCGAAAGAGGAGAGTTTAGCGCTTTAAATTTGCCAAAAAAATCCTAAATACGCTTACTAGAAGATAAGATACAGCGACTTAAATACTCCGAAATTTTCGAAAATCAAAAATACCCTTCCACTATTTTATATATTGCGTCTGAACCGTTTCTCTCCGAAAAACCCGAATGAAATCAGTCGAAAGAGGAGAGTTTCGCGCTTGAAATTTGCCAAAAAAATCCTAAATACGCTTACTAGAAGATAAGATACAGCGGTTTAAAAATCCCGAAATTTTAAAGAATCAAAAATACCCTTTCACTACTTTGAATATAGCGTCTGAACCGTTTCTCTCCGAAAAACCCGAATGAAATCAGTCGAAAGAGAAGAGTTTCGCGCTTGTATGGAGCCAAAAAAATCCTAAATACGCCTACTAGAAGATAAGATACAGCGGTTTAAATATTCCGAAACTTTAAAAAATCAAAAATACCCTTCCACTATTTTGAATATAGCGTCTGAACCGTTTCTCTCCGAAAACCCGAATTAAATGGTTCGAAAGAGGTGGGTTTCGCGCTTGTAGGGAGCCAAAAAAATCCTAAATACGCCTACTAGAAGATAAGATACAGCGGTTTAAATACTTCGAAATTTTAAAAAATCTAAAATACCCTTCCACTATTTTGAATATTGCGTCTGAACCGTTCCTCTCCGAAAAACTCGAATAAAATCCGTAGAAAGAGGAGTGTTTCGCGCTTGAAATGAACTCAAAAAATCCTAAATACGCCTACTAGAAGATAAGATACAGCGGTTTAAAAATTCCGAAATTTTAAAAAATCAAAAATACCCTTCCACTATTTTGAATATATCCTCATAACCGCATCACTCCGAAAAACCCGAATGAAATGAGTCGAAAGTGGAGTGTTTCGCGCTTGAAATGAGCCCAAAAAATAGTAAATACGTCTACTAGAAGATAAGATACAGCGGTTTAATGACTTCGAAATTTTAAAAAATCAAATATACCCTTCCTCTAATTTGAATATAGCGTCTGAACCGTTTCTCTCCGAAAAACCCGAATGAAATCAGTCGAAAGAGTAGAGTTCCGCCCTTGTAAGGAGCCAAAAAAATCCTAAATACGACTACTAGAAGATAAGATACAGCGGTTTAAAAATCTCGAAATTTTAAAGAATCAAAACTACCCTTCCACTACTTTGAATATAGCGTCTGAACCGTTTCTCTCCGAAAAACCCGAATGAAATCAGTCGAAAGAGGAGAGTTTCGCACTTGTAAGGAGCCAAAAAAATCCTAAATACGCCTACTAGAAGATAAGATACCGCGGTTTAATGACTTCAAAATTTTAAAAAATCAAATATACCCTTCCTCTAATTTGAATATAGCGTCTTAACCGTTTCTCTCCGAAAAACCCGAATGAAATCAGTCGAAAGAGGAGAGTTTCGCGCTTGTAAGGAGCTAAAAAAATCCTAAATATGCCTACTAGAAGATAAGATACAGCGGTTTAAAAATCCCGAAATTTTAAAGAATCAAAAATACCCTTCCACTACTTTGAATATAGCGTCTGAACCGTTTCTCTCCGAAAAACCCGAATGAAATCATTCGAAAGAGGAGAGTTTCCCGCTTGAAATGAGCCCAAAAAATCTTAAATACGCCTACTAGAAGATAAGATACAGCGGTTTAAAAATTCCGAAATTTTAAAAAATCTAGAATACCCTTCCACTATTTTGAATATTGCGTCTGAACCGTTCCTCTCCGAAAAACTCGAATAAAATCCGTAGAAAGAGGAGTTTTTCGCGCTTGAAATGAGCTCAAAAAATCCTAAATACGCCAACTAGAAGATAAGATACAGCGGTTTAAAAATTCCGAAATTTTAAAAAATCAAATATACCCTTCCACTATTTTGAATATTGCTTCTGAACCGTTTCTCTCCGAAAAACCCGAATGAAATGATTCGAAAGAGGAGAGTTTCGCGCTTCTAGGGAGCCAAAAAAGTCCTAAATACGCCTACTAGAAGATAAGATACAGCGGTTTAAATACTTCGAAATTTTAAAAAATAAAAAATACCCTTGCACTATTTTGAATATAGCGTCTGAACCGTTTCTCTCCGAAAAACCCGAATGAAATGACTCGGAGGAGAGTTTCGCGCTTGAAATTAGCCGAAAAAATCATAACGCCTACTAGAATATAAGATACAGCGGTTTAAAATTTCCGAAATTTTAAAAAATCAAAAATAGCCTTCCACTATTTAGAATATATCGTCTGAACCGTTTCTCTCCGAAAAACCCGAATGAAATCAGTCAAAAGAGGAGAGTTTCGCGCTTGAAATGAGCCAAAAAAATCCTAAACGCTCCTACTAGAAGATAAGATGCAGCGGTTTAAAAATCACGAAATTTTAAAAAATCAAAAATAACCTTCCATTATTTTAAATATAGCTTCTGAGCCGTTCCTCTCCGAAAAACCCGAATGAAATCAGTCCAAAGAGGAGAGTTTCGCGCTTGAAATAAGCCAAAAAAATCCTAAACACGCCTACTAGAATATAAGATACAGCGGTTTAAATATTCCGAAATTTTAAAAAATCAAGAATATCCTTCCACTATTTTGAATATAGCATCTAAACTGTTTCTCTCCGAAAAACCCGAACGAAATCAGTCGAAAGAGGAGAGTTTCGCGCTTGTAAAGAGCCAAAAAAATCCTTAATACGCCTACTAGAAGATAAGATACAGCGGTTTGAATACTTCGAAATTGTAAAAAATCAAAAATACCCTTCCACTATTTTGAATATAGCGTCTCAACCGTTTCTCTCCGAAAAACCATAATGAAATGATTCGAAAGAGGAGAATTTCGCGCTTGAAGTGAGCCTAAAATATCCTAAACACACCTACTAGAAGATAAGATACAGCGGTTTAAAACTACGAAATTTTAAAAAATCAAAAATACCCTTTCACTATTTTGAATATAGCGTCTGATCCGTTTCTCTCCGAAAAACTCGAATGAAACCTGTCGAAAGAGGAGAGTTTCGCGCTTGAAATGAGCAAAAAAAATCCTAAATACGCCTAATAGAAGATAAGATACAGCGGTTTTAAAACTACGAAATTTTAAAAAATCAAAAATACCCTTCCACTATTTTGAATATCGCGTCTGAACCGTTTCTCTCCGAGAAACCCGAATGAAATCAGTCGAAAGAGGAGAGCTTCGCTCTTGAAATAAGCCAAAAAAATCCTACATACGCCTACTAGAAGATAAGATACAGCGGTTTAAAAATTCCGAAATTTTAAAAAATCAAAAATACCCTTACACTATTTTAAATATAACGTCTGAACCGTTTATCTCCGAGAAACCCGAATGAAATCAGTCGAAAGAGGAGAGTTTCGCGCTTAAAATAAGCCAAAAAAATCCTAAATACGCCTACAGGAAGATAAGAAACAGCGGTTTACAACTACGACATTTAAAAAAATCAAAAATACCCTTACACTATTTTAAATATAGCGTCTGAACCGTTTATCTCCGAGAAACCCGAATGAAATCAGTCGAAAGAGGAGAGTTTCGCGCTTAAAATAAGCCAAAAAAATCCTAAATACGCCTACAGGAAGATAAGATACAGCGGTTTAAAACTACGAAATTTAAAAAAATCAAAAATACCCTTCCACTATTTTGAATATAGCGTCTGAACCGTTTCTCTCCGAAAAACTCGAATGAAATCAGTCGAAAGAGGAGAGTTTCGCGCTTGAAATGAGCAAAAAAAATCCTAAATACGCCTACTAGAAAATAAGATACTGCGGTTTAAAGACTACGAAATTTTAAGAAATCAAAAATACCCTTCCACTATTTTGAATATAACGTCTGAACCGTTTCTCTCCGAAAAACCCGATTGATATCAGTCGGAAAGAGGAGAGTTTCGCGCTTGAAATGAGCAAAAAAAATCCTAAATACGCCTACTAGAAAATAAGATACAGCGGTTTAAATACTACGAAATTTTAAAAAATCAAAAATACCCTTCCACTATTTTGAATATAGCGTCTGAACCGTTTCTCTCCGAGAAACCCGAATGAAATCACTCGAAAGAGGAGAGTTTCGCGATTGAAATGAGCCAAAAAAATCCTAAATACGCCTACTAGAAGATAAGATACAGCGGTTTAAAGCTACGAAATTTTCAAAAATCAAAAATACACTTCCACTATTTTGAATATAGCGTCTGAACCGTTTCTCTCCGAAAAACTCGAATAAAATCAGTCGAAAGAGGAGAGTTTCTCGCTTGAAATGAGCCAAAAAAATCCTTAATACGCCTACTAGAAGATAAGATACAGCGGTTTAAATACTACGAAATTTTAAAAAATCAAAAATTCCCTTCCACTATTTTGAATATAGCGTCTGAACCGTTTATCTCCGAGAAACCCGAATGAAACCTGTCGAAAGAGGAGCGTTTCGCGCTTGTAAGGAGCCCAAAAAATCCTAAATACGCCTACTAGAAGATAAGATACAGCGGTTTAAAGACTACGAAATTTTAAAAAATCAAAAATGCCCTTCCACTATTGTGAATATAGCGTCTGAACCGTTTCTTTCCGAGAAACCCGAATGAAATCAGTCGAAAGAGGAGAGTTTCTCGCTTGAAATGAGCCAAAAAAATCCTTAATACGCCTACTAGAAGATAAGATACAGCGGTTTAAAAACTACGAAATTTTAAAAAATCAAAAATACCCTTCCACTATTTTGAATATAGCGTCTGAACCGTTTCTCTCCGAGAAACCAGAATGAAACCAGTCGAAAGAGGAGAGTTTCGCGCTTGTAAGGAGCCCAAAAAATCCTAAATACGCCTACTAGAAGATAAGATACAGCGGTTTAACAACTACGAAATTTTAAAAAATCAAAAATACCCTTCCACTATTGTGAACATAGCGTCTGAACCGTTTCTCTCCGAGAAACCCGAATGAAATCAGTCGAAAGAGGAGAGTTTCGCGCTTGAAATGAGCCACAAAAATCCAAAATACGCCTACTAGAAGATAAGATACAGCGGTTTAAAACTACGAAATTTTCAAAAATCAAAAATACCCTTCCACTATTTTATATATTGCGTCTGAACCGTTTCTCTCCGGAAAACCCGAATGAAATCAGTCGAAAGAGGAGAGTTTCGCGCTTGTAAGGAGCCAAAAAAATCCTAAATACGTCTACTAGAAGATAAGATACAGCGGTTTAAAAACTACGAAATTTTAAAAAATCAAAAATACCCTTACACTATTTTGAATATAGCGTCTGAACCGTTTATCTCCGAGAAACCCGAATGAAATCAGTCGAAAGACGAGAGTTTCTCGCTTGAAGTGAGCCAAAAAAATCCTTAATACGCCTACTAGAAGATAAGATACAGCGGTTTAAAAACTACGAAATTTTAAAAAATCAAAAATACCCTTCCACTATTTTGAATATAGCGTCTGAACCGTTTCTCTCCGAGAAACCCGAATGAAATGAGTCGAAAGAGGAGTGTTTCATGCTTGAAATGAGCCAAAAAAATACTAAATTCGCCTACTAGAAGATAAGATACAGCGGTTTAAAAATTCCGAAATTTTAAAAAATCAAAAATACCCTTCCACTATTTTATATATTGCGTCTGAATCGTTTCTCTCCGGAAAACCCGAATGAAATCAGTCGAAAGAGGAGAGTTTCGCGCTTGAAATGAGCCACAAAAATCCAAAATACGCCTACTAGAAGATAAGATACAGCGGTTTAAAACTACGAAATTTTCAAAAATCAAAAATACCCTTCCACTATTTTATATATTGCGTCTGAACCGTTTCTCTCCGGAAAACCCGAATGAAATCAGTCGAAAGAGGAGAGTTTCGCGCTTGTAAGGAGCCAAAAAAATCCTAAATACGTCTACTAGAAGATAAGATACAGCGGTTTAAAAACTACGAAATTTTAAAAAATCAAAAATACCCTTACACTATTTTGAATATAGCGTCTGAACCGTTTATCTCCGAGAAACCCGAATGAAATCAGTCGAAAGACGAGAGTTTCTCGCTTGAAGTGAGCCAAAAAAATCCTTAATACGCCTACTAGAAGATAAGATACAGCGGTTTAAAAACTACGAAATTTTAAAAAATCAAAAATACCCTTCCACTATTTTGAATATAGCGTCTGAACCGTTTCTCTCCGAGAAACCCGAATGAAATGAGTCGAAAGAGGAGTGTTTCATGCTTGAAATGAGCCAAAAAAATACTAAATTCGCCTACTAGAAGATAAGATACAGCGGTTTAAAAATTCCGAAATTTTAAAAAATCAAAAATACCCTTCCACTATTTTATATATTGCGTCTGAACCGTTTCTCTCCGAAAAACTCGAATGAAACCTGTCGAAGGAGGAGAGTTTCGCGCTTGAAATGAGCAAAAAAAATCCTAAATACGCCTACCAGAAGATAAGATACAGCGGTTTAAAAACTACGAAATTTTAAAAAGTCAAAAATACCCTTCCACTATTTTGAATATAGCGTCTGAACCGTTTCTCTCCGAAAAACCCGAATGAAATCAGTCGAAAGACGAGAGTTTCTCGCTTGAAGTGAGCCAAAAAAATCCTTAATACGCTTACTAGAAGATAAGATACAGCGGTTTAAAAACTATGAAATTTTAAAAAATCAAAAATACCCTTCCACTATTTTGAATATAGCGTCTGAACCGTTTATCTCCGAGAAACCCGAATGAAACCAGTCGAAAGAGGAGAGTTTCGTGCTTGTAAGGAGCCAAAAAAAGCCTAAATACGCCTACTAGAAGATAAGATACAGCGGTTTAAAACTACGAAATTTTAAAAAATCAAAAATACCCTTACACTAATTTGAATATAGCGTCTGAACCGTTTATCTCCGAGAAACCCGAATGAAATCAGTCGAAAGAGGAGAGTTTCGCGCTTGTAAGGAGCCAAAAAAATCCTAAATACGCCTACTAGAAGATAAGATACAGCGGTTTAAAAACTACGAAATTTTAAAAAATCAAAAATACTCTTTCACTATTTTGAATATAGCGTCTGAACCGTTTCTCCCCGAAAAACCCGAATGAAACCAGTCGAAAGAGGAGAGTTTCGCGCTTGAAATGAGCCACAAAAATACTAAATACGCCTACTAGAAGATACGATACAGCAGTTTAAAACTACGAAATTTTAAAAAATCAAAAATACCCTTCCACTATTTTGTATATAGCGTCTGAACCGTTTCTCTCCGGAAAACCCGAATGAAATCAGTCGAAAGAGGAGAGTTTCGCGCTTGTAAGGAGCAAAAAAAATCCTAAATACGCCTACTAGAAGATAAGATACAGCGGTTTAAAAACTACGAAATTTTAAAAAATCAAAAATACCCTTCCACTATTTTGAATATAGCGTCTGAACCGTTTCTCTCCGAGAAACCCGAATGAAATCAGTCGAAAGAGGAGAGTTTCGCGCTTGAAGTGAGCCAAAAAAATCCTTAATACGCCTACTAGAAGATAAGATACAGCGGTTTAAATACTACGAAATTTTAAAAAATCAAAAATACCCTTCCACTATTTTGAATATAGCGTCTGAACCGTTTATCTCCGAGAAACCCGAATGAAATCAGTCGAAGGTGGAGAGTTTCGCGCTTGTAAGGAGCCAAAAAAATCCTAAATACGCCTACTAGAAGATAAGATACAGCGGTTTAAAAACTACGAAATTTTAAAAAATCAAAAATACCCTTCCACTGTTTTGAATATAGCGTCTGAACCGTTTATCTCCGAGAAACCCGAATGAAATCAGTTGAAAGAGGAGAGTTTCGCGCTTGAAGTGAGCCAAAAAAATCCTTAATACGCCTACTAGAAGATAAGATACAGCGGTTTAAATACTACGAAATTTTAAAAAATCAAAAATGCCCTTACACTAATTTGAATATAGCGTCTGAACCGTTTATCTCCGAGAAACCCGAATGAAATCAGTTGAAAGAGGAGAGTTTCGCGCTTGAAATGAGCCAAAAAAATTCTAAATACGCCTACTAGAAGATAAGATACAGCGGTTTAAAACTACGAAATTTTAAAAAATCAAAAGTACCCTTATACTATTTTGAATATAGCGTCTGAACCGTTTATCTCCGAGAAACCCGAATGAAATCAGTCGAAGGTGGAGAGTTTCGCGCTTGTAAGGAGCCAAAAAAATCCTAAATACGCCTACCAGAAGATAAGATACAGCGGTTTAAAAACTACGAAATTTTAAAAAATCAAAAATACCCTTCCACTATTTTGAATATAGCGTCTGAACCGTTTATCTCCGAGAAACCCGAATGAAATCAGTTGAAAGAGGAGAGTTTCGCGCTTGAAATGAGCAAAAAAAATCCTAAATACGCCTACCAGAAGATAAGATACAGCGGTTTAAAAACTACGAAATTTTAAAAAATCAAAAATACCCTTCCACTATTTTGAATATAGCGTCTGAACCGTTTCTCTCCGAAAAACCCGAATGAAATCAGTCGAAAGAGGAGAGTTTCTCGCTTGAAGTGAGCCAAAAAAATCCTTAATACGCTTACTAGAAGATAAGATACAGCGGTTTAAATACTATGAAATTTTAAAAAATCAAAAATACCCTTCCACTATTTTGAATATAGCGTCTGAACCGTTTATCTCCGAGAAACCCGAATGAAACCAGTCGAAAGAGGAGAGTTTCGTGCTTGTAAGGAGCCAAAAAAAGCCTAAATACGCCTACTAGAAGATATGATACAGCGGTTTAAAAACTACGAAATTTTAAAAAATCAAAAATACCCTTCCACTATTTTGAATATGGCGTCTGAACCGTTTCTCTCCGAAAAATTAGAATGAAATCAGTCGAAAGAGGAGAGTTTCGCTCTTGAAATGAGCCAAAAAAATCCTACATACGCCTACTAGAAGATAAGATACAGCGGTTTAAAAACTACGAAATTTTAAAAAATCAAAAATGCCCTTACACTAATTTGAATATAGCGTCTGAACCGCTTATCTCCGAGAAACCCGAATGAAATCAGTCGAAAGAGGAGAGTTTCGCGCTTGAAATGAGCCACAAAAATCCTAAATACGCCTACTAGAAGATAAGATACAGCGGTTTAAAACTACGAAATTTTAAAAAATCAAAAATACCCTTACACTAATTTGAATATAGCGTCTGAACCGTTTATCTCCGAGAAAGCCGATTGAAATCAGTCGAAAGAGGAGAGTTTCGCGCTTGTAAGGAGCCAAAAAAATCCTAAATACGCCTACTAGAAGATAAGATACAGCGGTTTAAAAACTACGAAATTTTAAAAAATCAAAAATACTCTTCCACTATTTTGAATATAGCGTCTGAACCGTTTCTCTCCGAAAAACCCGAATGAAACCAGTCGAAAGAGGAGAGTTTCGCGCTTGAAATGAGCCACAAAAATCCTAAATACGCCTACTAGAAGATAAGATACAGCGGTTTAAAACTACGAAATTTTCAAAAATCAAAAATACCCTTCCACTGTTTTATATATTGCTTCTGAACCGTTTCTCTCCGGAAAACCCGAATGAAATAAGTCGAAAGAGGAGAGTTTCGCGCTTGTAAGGAGCCAAAAAAATCCTAAATACGCCTACCAGATGATAAGATACAGCGGTTTAAAAACTACGAAATTTTAAAAAATCAAAAATACCCTTCCACTATTTTGAACATAGCTTCTGAACCGTTTCTCTCCGAAAAACTCGAATGAAACGAGTCGAAGGAGGAGAGTTTCGCGCTTGAAATGAGCAAAAAAAATCCTAAATACGCCTACCAGAAGATAAGATACAGTGGTTTAAAGACTACGAAATTTTAAAAAATCAAAAATACCCTTCCACTATATTGAATATAGCGTCTGAACCGTTTATCTCCGAAAAAGCCGAATGAAATCAGACGAAAGAGGAGAGTTTCGCGCTTGTAAGGAGCCAAAAAAATCCTAAATACGCCTACTAGCAGATAAGATACAGCGGATTAAAAACTACGAAATTTTAAAAAATCAAAAATACTCTTCCACTATTTTGAATATAGCGTCTGAACCGTTTCTCTCCGAAAAACCCGAATGAAACCAGTCGGAAAGAGGAGAGTTTCTCGCTTGAAATGAGCCAAAAAAATCCTAAATACGCCTACTAGAAGATAAGATACAGCGGTTTAAAAACTACGAAATTTTAAAAAATCAAAAATACCCTTCCACTATTTTGAATATAGCGTCTGAACCGTTGCTCTCCGAGAAACCCGAATGAAATCAGTCGAAAGAGGAGAGTTTCGCGCTTGAAATGAGCCAAAAAAATCCTAAATATGCCTACTAGAAGATAAGATACAGCGGTTTAAAACTACGAAATTTTAAAAAATCAAAAATACCCTTCCACTATTTTGAATATAGCGTCTGAACCGTTTCTTTCCGGAAAACCCGAATGAAATCAGTCGAAAGAGGAGAGTTTCGCGCTTGTAAGGAGCCAAAAAAATCCTAAATACGTCTACTAGAAGATAAGATACAGCGGTTTAAAAACTACGATATTTTAAAAAAACAAAAATACCCTTCCACTATTTTGAATATAGCGTCTGATCCGTTTATCTCCGAGAAACCCGAATGAAATCAGTCGAAAGAGGAGAGTTTCTCGCTTGAAGAGAGCCAAAAAAATCCTTAATACGCCTACTAGAAGATAAGATACAGCGGTTTAAATACTACGAAATTTTAAAAAATCAAAAATACCCTTCCACTATTTTGAATATAGCGTCTGAACCGTTTATCTCCGAGAAACCCGAATGAAATCAGTCGAAAGAGGAGAGTTTCGCGCTTGAAGTGAGCCAAAAAAATTCTAAATACGCCTACTAGAAGATAAGATACAGCGGTTTAAAACTACGAAATTTTAAAAAATCAAAAGTACCCTTACACTATTTTGAATATAGCGTCTGAACCGTTTATCTCCGAGAAACTCGAATGAAATCAGTCGAAGGTGGAGAGTTTCGCGCTTGTAAGGAGCCAAAAAAATCCTAAATACGCCTACAAGAAGATAAGATACAGCGGTTTAAAATCTTCGAAATTTTAAAAAATCAAAAATACCCTTCCACTATTTTGAATATAGCGTCTGAACCGTTTCTCTCCGAGAAACCCGAATGAAATCAGTCGAAAGAGGAGAGTTTCGCGCTTGATATGAGCAAAAAAAATCCTAAATACGCCTACTAGAAGATAAGATACAGCGGTTTAAAAACTACGAAATTTTAAAAAATCAAAAATACCCTTCCACTATTTTGAATATAGCGTCTGAACCGTTTCTCTCCGAAAAACTCGAATGAAATCAGTCGAAAGACGAGAGTTTCTCGCTTGAAGTGAGCCAAAAAAATCCTTAATACGCCTACTAGAAGATAAGATACAGCGGTTTAAATACTATGAAATTTTAAAAAATCAAAAATACCCTTCCACTATTTTGAATATAGCGTCTGAACCGTTTATCTCCGAGAAACCCGAATGAAACCAGTCGAAAGAGGAGAGTTTCGTGCTTGTAAGGAGCCAAAAAAAGCCTAAATACGCCTACTAGAAGATAAGATACAGCGGTTTAAAAACTACGAAATTTTAAAAAATCAAAAATACCCTTCCACTATTTTGAATATAGCGTCTGAACCGTTTCTCTCCGAAAAACTCGAATGAAATCCGTCGAAAGAGGAGTGTTTCGCGCTTGAAATGAGCCAAAAAATCCTAAATACGCCTACTAGAAGATAAGATACAGCGGTTTAAATATTCCGAAATTTTAAAAAATCAAAAATACCCTTCCACTATTTTGAATATAGCGTCTGAACCGTTTCTCTCCGAAAAACTCGAACAAAATCCGTCGAAAGAGGAGAGTTTCGCGCTTGAAATGAGCCCAAAAAATCCTAAATACGACTACTAGAAGATAAGATACAGCGGTTTAAATACTACGAAATTTTAAAAAATCAAAAATACCCTTCCACTATTTTGAATATAGCGTCTGAACCGTTTCTCTCCGAAAAACCCGAATGAAGTCAGTCGAAAGAGGAGAGTTTCGCGCTTGAAATGAGCCAAAAAAATCCTAAATACGTCTACTAGAAGATAAGATACAGCGGTTTAAATACTTCGAAATTTTAAAAAATCAAAAATACCCTTCCACTATTTTGAATATAGCGTCTGAACCGTTTATCTCCGAAAAACCCGAATGAAATCAGTCGAGAGAGGAGAGTTTCGCTCTTGAAATGAGCCAAAAAAATCCTAAGCACGCCTACTAGAAGATAAGATACAGCGGTTTAAAAACTTCGAAATTTTAAAAAATCAAAAATATCCTTCCACTATTTTGAATATAGCGTCTGAACCGTTTCTCTCCGAAAAACCCGAATGAAATCAGTCGAAAGAGGAGAGTTTCGCGCTTGTAAGGAGCCAAAAAAATCCTAAATACGCCTACTAGAAAATGAGATACAGCGGTTTAAAGACTTCGAAATTTTAAAAAATCAAAAATACCCTTCCACTCTTTTGAATATAGCGTCTCAACCGTTTCTATCCGAAAAACCCGAATGAAATCGTTCGAAAGAGTATAGTTTCGCGCTTGTAAAGAGTCAAAAAAATCCTTTATACGCCTACTAGAAGATAAGATACAGCGGTTTAAATACTTCGAAATTTTAAAAAATCAAAAATACCCTTCCACTAATTTGAATATAGCGTCTGAACCGTTTCTCTCCGAAAAACCCGAATGAAATCAGTCGAAAGAGTAGAGTTTCGCGCTTGTAAGGAGCGAAAAAAATTCTAAATACGCCTACTAGAAGATAAGATACAGCGGTTTAAATACTTCGAAATTTTAAAAAATGAAAAATACCATTCCACTATTTTGAATATAGCGTCTAAACCGTTTCTCTCCTAAAAACCAGAATGAAATGAGTCGAAAGAGGAGAGTTTCGCGCTTGTAAGGAGCCAAAAAATCCTAAATACGCCTACTAGAAGATAAGATACAGCTGTTTAAAAATTCCGAAATTTTAAAAAATCAAAAATATACTTCCACTATTTCGAATATATCGTCTGAACCGTTTCTCTCTGAAAAACGCGAATGAAATCAGTCGAAAGTGGTATGTTTCGCGCTTGAAATGAGCCCAAAGAATCCTAAATACGCCTACTAGATGATAAGATACAGTGGTTTTAATATTCCGAAATTTTAAAAAACAAAAATACCCTTCCACTATTTTGAATATAGCGTTTGAACCGTTCATCTCCGAAAAACGCGAATGAAATGATTCGAAAGAGGAGTGTTTCGCGCTTGAAATGAGCTCAAAAAATCCTAAATACGACTACTAGAAGATAAGATACGGCGGTTTAAATATTCCGAAATTTTAAAAAACAAAAATACCTTTCCACTATTTTGAATATAGCGTTTGAACCATTTCTCTCCGAAAAACCCGAATGAAGTCAGTGGAAAGAGGAGAGTTTCTCGCTTGAAATGAGCCCAAAAAATCTTAAATGCGCCTACTAGAAGATAAGATACAGCGGTTTAAAAATTCCGAAATTTTAAAAAATCTAAAATACCCTTCCACTATTTTGAATATTGCGTCTGAACCGTTCCTCTCCGAAAAACTCGAATAAAATCCGTAGAAAGAGGAGTTTTTCGCGCTTGAAATGAGCTCAAAAAATCCTTAATACGCCAACTAGAAGATAAGATACAGCGGTTTAAAAATTTCGAAATTTTAAAAAATCAAAAATACCCTCCCACTATATTGAATATTGCGTCTGAACCGTTCGTCTCCGAAAAACTCCAATATAATCCGTCGAAAGAGGAGTGTTTCGCGCTTGAAATGAGCTCAAAAAATCCTAAATACGACTACTAGAAGATAAGATACAGCGGTTTATATTTTCCGAAATTTTAAAAAATCAAAAATACCTTTCCACTATTTCGAATATAGCATCTGAACCGTTTCTCTCCGAAAAACCTGAATGAAATGATTCGAAAGAGGAGAGTTTCGCGCTTGAAATTTGCCAAAAAAATCCTAAATACGCTTACTAGAAGATAAGATACAGCGACTTAAATACTCCTAAATTTTAGAAAATCAAAAATACCCTTCCACTATTTTATATATTGCGTCTGAACCGTTTCTCTCCGAAAAACCGGAATGAAATCAGTCGAAAGAGGAGAGTTTCGCGCTTGAAAATTGCCAAAAAAATCCTAAACACGCCTACTAGAATATAAGTTACAGCGGTTTAAATATTCCGAAATTTTAAAAAATCAAAAATAGCCTTCCACTCTTTTGAATATAGCGTCTGAACCGTTCCTCTCCGAAAAACCCGAATGAAATGATTCGAAAGAGGAGGGTTTCGCCCTTGTAGGGAGTCAAAAAAATCCTTAATACGCCTACTAGAAGATAAGATACAGCGGTTTAAATACTTCGAAATTTTAAAAAATCAAAAATACCCTTCCACTAATTTGAATATAGCGTCTGAACCGTTTCTCGCCGAATAACCCGAATGAAATCAGTCGAAAGAGTAGAGTTTCGCGCTTATAAGGAGCCAAAAAAATTCTAAATACGCCTACTAGAAGATAAGATACCGCGGTTTAAATACTTCGAAATTTTAAAAAATGAAAAATACCATTCCACTATTTTGAATATAGCGTCTAAACCGTTTCTCTCCTAAAAACCAGAATGAAATGAGTCGAAAGAGGAGAGTTTCGCGCTTGTAAGGAGCAAAAAACATCCTAAATACGCCAACTAGAAGATAAGATACAGCGGTTCAAATACTTCGAAATTTTAAAAAATCAAAAATACCCTTCCACTCTTTTGAATGGAGCGTCTGAACCGTTTCTCTCCGAAAAACCCGAATGAAATCAGTCGAAAGAGTAGAGTTTCGCGCTTGTAAGGAGCCAAAAAAATACTAAATACGCCTACTAGAAGATAAGATACAGCGGTTTAAATACTTCGAAATTTTAAAAAATGAAAAATACCATTCCACTATTTTGAATATAGCGTCTAAACCGTTTCTCTCCTAAAAACCAGAATGAAATGAGTCGAAAGAGGAGAGTTTCGCGCTTGAAATTTGCCAAAAAAATCCTAAATACGCTTACTAGAAGATAAGATACAGCGACTTAAATACTCCGAAATTTTAGAAAATCAAAAATACCCTTCCACTATTTTATATATTGCGTCTGAACCGTTTCTCTCCGAAAAACCCGAATGAATTAAGTCGGAAGAGGAGAGTTTCTCGCTTGAAATGAGCCCAGAAAATCCTAAATACGCCTACTAGAAGATAAGATACAGCGGTTTAAAAAATCCGAAAATTTAAAAAATCTAAAATACCCTTCCACTATTTTGAATATTGCGTCTGAACCGTTCCTCTCCGAAAAACTAGAATAAAATCCGTCGAAAGAGGAGTGTTTCGCGCTTGAAATGAGCTGAAAAAATCTTAAATACGCCTACTGGAAGATAAGATACAGCGGTTTAATAATTCCGAAATTTTAAAAAATCAAAAATACCCTTCCACTCTTTTGAATATAGCGTCTGAACCGTTTCTCACCGAAAAACCCGAATGAAATGATTCGAAAGAGTTGGGTTTCGCGCTTGAAATGAGCTCAAAAAATCCTAAATACGACTACTAGAAGATAAGATATAGCGTTTTAAATATTCCGAAATTTTAAAAAATCAAAAATACCCTTGCACTCTTTTGAATATAGCGTCTGAACCGTTTCTCTCCGAAAAACCCGAATGAAATGATTCGAAAGAGGAGAGTTTCGCGCTTGAAATTTGCCAAAAAAATCCTAAATACGCTTACTGGAAGATAAGATACAGCGGTTTAAATACTTCGAAATTTTAAAAAATGAAAAATACCCTTCCACTATTTTGTATATTGCGTCTGAACCGTTTCTCTCCGAAAAACCCGAATGAAATCAGTCGTAAGAGGAGAGTTTCGCGCTTGTAAGGAGCCAAAGAAATCCTAAATACGACTACAAGAAGATAAGATACAGTTTAAATACTACGAAATTTTAAAAAATCAAAAATACCCTTCCACTATATTAAATATAGCGTCTGAACCCTTTATCTCCGAATAACCCGAATGAAATGATTCGAAAGAGGAGTGTTTCGCGCTTGAAATGTGCCCAAAGAATACTAAATTCGCCTACTATAAGATAAGATACAACGGTTTAAATATTCCGAAATTTTAAAAATCAAAAATACCCTTGCACTATTTTGAATATAGCGTCTGAACCGTTTCTCTCCGAAAAACCCGAATGAAATGACTCGGAGGAGAGTTTCGCCCTTGATATGAGCTCAAAAAATCCTAAATACGACTACTAGAAGATAAGATAAAGCGGTTTAAATATTCCGAAATTTTAAAAAATCAAAAATAACCTTCCACTCTTTTGAATATAGCGTCTGAACCGTTTCTCTCCGAAAAACCCGAATGAAATGATTCGAAAGAGTTGGGTTTCGCGCTTGAAATGAGCTCAAAAAATCCTAAATACGACTACTAGAAGATAAGATACAGCGGTTTAAATATACCGAAATTTTAAAAAATCAAAAATTCCCTTCCACTATTTCGAATATAGCATCTGAACCGTTTCTCTCCGAAAAACCCGAATGAAATGATTCGAAAGAGGAGAGTTTCGCGCTTGAAATTTGCCAAAAAAATCCTAAATACGCTTACTAGAAGATAAGATACAGCGACTTAAATACTCCGAAATTTTAGAAAATCAAAAATACCCTTCCACTATTTTATATATTGCGTCTGAACCGTTTCTCTCCGAAAAACCCGAATGAAATCAGTCGAAAGAGGAGAGTTTCTCGCTTGAAATGAGCCCAAAAAATCCTAAATACGCCTACTAGAAGATAAGATACAGCGGTTTAAAAATTCCGAAAATTTAAAAAATCTAAAATACCCTTCCACTATTTTGAATATTGCGTCTGAACCGTTCCTCTCCGAAAAACTAGAATAAAATCTGTCGAAAGAGGAGTGTTTCGCGCTTGAAATGAGCTCAAAAAATCCTAAATACGCCTACTAGAAGATAAGATACAGCGGTTTAAAAATTCCGAAATTTTAAAAAATCAAAAATACCCTTCCACTATTTTGAATATAGCATCTGAACCGTTTCTCTCCGAAAAACCCGAAAGAAATGATTCGAAAGTGGTGGGTTTGTCTCTTGTAGGGAGCCAAAAAAATCCTAAATACGCCTACTAGATGTTAAGATACAGCGGTTCAAATACATCGAAGTTTTAAAAAAAAAAAATATCCTTCCACTTTTTTAAATATAGCGTCTGAACCGTTTCTCTCCGAAAAACCCGAATGAAATCAGTCGAAAGAGGAGAGTTTCGCGCTTGTAAGGAGCCAAAAAAATCCTGAATACGCTTACTAGAAGATAAGATACAGCAGTTTAAAAACTTCGAAATTTTAAAAAATCAAAAATACCCTTGCACAATTTTGAATATAGCGTCTGAACCGTGTCTCTCCGAAAAACCCGAATGAAATGTCTCGGAGGAGAGTTTCGCCCTTGAAATGAGCCGAAAAAATCATAAACACGCCTACTAGAATATAAGATACAGCGGCTTAAAAATTACGAAATTTTAAAAAATCAAAAATACCCTTCCACTATTTCGAATATAGCATCTGAACCGTTTCTCTCCGAAAAACCCGAATGAATTGATTCGAAAGAGGAGAGTTTCGCGCTTGAAATTTGCCAAAAAATTCCTAAATACGCTTACTAGAAGGTAAGATACAGCGACTTAAATACTCCGAAATTTTAGAAAATCAAAAATACCCTTCCACTATTTTATATATTGCGTCTGAACCGGTTCTCTCCGAAAAACCCGAATGAAATGATTCGAAAGAGGAGTGTTTCGCGCTTAAAATGAGCCCAAAAAATACTAAATTCGCTTACTAGAAGATAAGATACAGCGGTTTAAATATTCCGTAATTTTAAAAAATCAAAAATACCCTTCCACTATTTTGAATTTAGCGTCTGAACCGTTTCTCTCCGAAAAACCCGAATGAAATGATTCGAAAGAGGAGGGTTTCGCGCTTGTAGGGAGCCAAAAAAATCCTATATACGCCTACTAAAAGATAAGATACAGCGGTTTAAAAACTTCGAAATTTTAAAAAATCAAAAATACCCTTGCACAATTTTGAATATAGCGTCTGTACCGTTTCACTCCGAAAAACCCGAATGAAATGACTCGGAGGAGAGTTTCGCCCTTGAAATGAGCCGAAAAAATCATAAACACGCCTACTAGAATATAAGATACAGCGGTTTAAAAATTACGAAATTTTAAAAAATCAAAAATACCCTTCCACTATTTTGAATATAGCATCTGAACCGTTTCTCTCCGAAAAACCCGAATGAAATGATTCGAAAGAGGAGAGTTTCGCGCTTGAAATTTGCCAAAAAAATCCTAAATACGCTTACTAGAAGATAAGATACAGCGACTTAAATACTCCGAAATTTTAGAAAATCAAAAATACCCTTCCACTATTTTATATATTGCGTCTGAACCGTTTCTCTCCGAAAAACCCGAATGAAATCAGTCGAAAGAGGAGAGTTTTGCGCTTGTAAGGAGCCAAAAAAATCCTTAATACGCCAACTAGAAGATAAGATACAGCGGTTTAAATACTACGAAATTTTAAAAAATCAAAAATACCCTTCCACTATATTAAATATAGCGTCTGAACCCTTTCTCTCCGAATAACCCGAATGAAATGATTCGAAAGAGGAGTGTTTCGCGCTTGAAATGTGCCCAAAAAATACTAAATTCGCCTACTAGAAGATAAGATACAGCGGTTTAAATATTCCGAAATTTTAAAAAATCAAAAATACCCTTGCACTATTTTGAATATAGCGTCTGAAACGTTTCTCTCCGAAAGACCCGAATAAAATGATTCGAAAGAAGAGTGTTTCGCGCTTGAAATGAGCTCAAAAAATCCTAAATACGACTACTAGAAGACAAGATACAGCGGTTTAAATTTTCCGAAATTTTAAAAAATCAAAAATAACCTTCCACTCTTTTGAATATAGCGTCTGAACCGTTTCTCTCCGAAAAACCTGAATGAAATGATTCGAAAGAGTTGGGTTTCGCGCTTGAAATGAGCTCAAAAAATCCTAAATACGACTACTAGAAGATAAGATACAGCGGTTTAAATATACCGAAATTTTAAAAAATCAAAAATACCCTTCCACTATTTCGAATATAGCATCTGAACCGTTTCTCTCCGAAAAACCCGAATGAAATGATTCGAAAGAGGAGAGTTTCGCGCTTGAAATTTGCCAAAAAAATCCTAAATACGCTTACTAGAAGATAAGATACAGCGACTTAAATACTCCGAAATTTTAGAAAATCAAAAATACCCTTCCACTATTTTATACATTGCGTCTGAACCGTTTCTCTCCGAAAAACCCGAATGAAATCAGTCGAAAGAGGAGAGTTTCGCGCTTGAAATTTGCCAAAAAAATCCTAAATACGCTTACTAGAAGATAAGATACAGCGACTTAAATACTCCGAAATTTTAGAAAATCAAAAATACCCTTCCACTATTTTATATATTGCGTCTGAACCGTTTCTCTCCGAAAAACCCGAATGAAATCAGTCGAAAGAGGAGAGTTTTGCGATTGTAAGGAGCCAAAAAAATCCTAAATACACATACCAAAAGATAAGATACAGCGGTTTAAAGACTTCGAAATTTTAAAAAATCAAAAATACCCTTCCACTATTTTGAATATAGCGTCTGAAACGTTTCTCTCCGAAAAACCCGATTGAAATCAAACGAAAGAGGAGAGTTTCGCGCTTGAAATAAGCCAAATAAATCCTAAACACGCCTACTAGAATATAAGATACAGCGGTTTAAATATTCCGAAATTTTAAAAAATCAAAAATACCCTTCCACTCTTTTGAATATAGCGTCTGAACCGTTCCTCTCCGAAAAACCCGAATGAAATGATTCGAAAGAGGATGGTTTCGCCCTTGTAGGGAGCCAAAAAAATCCTAAATACACATACTAAAAGATAAGATACAGCGGTTTAAATACTTCGAAATTTTAAAAAATCAAAAATACCCTTCCACTATTTTGAATATAGCGTCTGAACCGTATCTCTCCGAAAAACACGATTGAAATCAGTCGAAAGAGGAGAGTTTCGCGCTTGAAATGAGCCCAAAAAATACTAAATTCGCCAACTAGAAGATAAGATACAGCGGTTTAAATATTCCGAAATTTTAAAAAATCAAAAATACCCTTGCACTATTTTGAACATAGCGTCTAAAACGTTTCTCTCCGAAAAACCCGAATGAAATGATTCGAAAGAGAAGTGTTTCGCGCTTGAAATGAGCTCAAAAAATCCTAAATACGACTACTAGAAGATAAGATACAGCGGTTTAAATATTCCGAAATTTTAAAAAATCAAAAATACCCTTGCACTATTTTGAATATAGCGTCTGAACCGTTTCTCTCCGAAAAACCCGAATGAAATCAGTCGAAAGAGGAGAGTTTCGCGCTTGTAAGGAGCCAAAAAATCCTAAATACGCCTACTAGAAGATAAGATACAGCGGTTTAAATACTTCGAAATTTTAAAAAATCTAAAATACCCTTCCACTATTTTGAATATTGCGTCTGAACCGTTCCTCTCCGAAAAACTCGAATAAAATCCGTCGAAAGAGGAGTGTTTCGCGCTTGAAATGAGCTCAAAAAATCCTAAATACTCTTACTAGAAGATAAGATACAGCAATTTAAAGACTTCGAAATTTTAAAAAATCAAAAATATCCTTCCACTATTTTGAATATAGCGTCTGAACCGTTCCTCTCCGAAAAACCCGAATGAAATGATTCGAAAGAGAATAGTTTCGCCCTTGTAGGGAGCCAAAAAAATCCTAAATACACATACTAGAAGATAAGATACAGCGGTTTAAATACTTCGAAATTTTAAAAAATCAAAAATACCCTTCCACTATTTTGAATATAGCGTCTGAACCGTATCTCTCCGAAAAACACGATTGAAATCAGTCGAAAGAGGAGAGTTTCGCGCTTGAAATGAGCCCAAAAAATACTAAATTCGCCTACTAGAAGATAAGATACAGCGGTTTAAATATTCCGAAATTTTAAAAAATCAAAAATACCCTTGCACTATTTTGAACATAGCGTCTGAAACGTTTCTCTCCGAAAAACCCGAATGAAATGATTCGAAAGAGAAGTGTTTCGCGCTTGAAATGAGCTCAAAAAATCCTAAATACGACTACTAGAAGATAAGATACAGCGGCTTAAAAATTACGAAATTTTAAAAAATCAAAAATACCCTTCCACTATTTCGAATATAGCATCTGAACCGTTTCTCTCCGAAAAACCCGAATGAAATGATTCGAAAGAGGAGAGTTTCGCGCTTGAAATTTGCCAAAAAAATCCTAAATACGCTTACTAGAAGATAAGATACAGAGACTTAAATACTCCGAAATTTTAGAAAATCAAAAATACCCTTCCACTATTTTATATATTGCGTCTGAACCGTTTCTCTCCGAAAAACCCGAATGAAATCAGTCGAAAGAGGAGAGTTTTGCACTTGTAAGGAGCCAAAAAAATCCTAAATACACATACCAAAAGATAAGATACAGCGGTTTAAAGACTTCGAAATTTTAAAAAATCAAAAATACCCTTCCACTATTTTGAATATAGCGTCTGAAACGTTTCTCTCCGAAAAACCCGATTGAAATCAAACGAAAGAGGAGAGTTTCGCGCTTGAAATAAGCCAAATAAATCCTAAACACGCCTACTAGAATATAAGATACAGCGGTTTAAATATTCCGAAATTTTAAAAAATCAAAAATACCCTTCCACTCTTTTGAATATAGCGTCTGAACCGTTCCTCTCCGAAAAACCCGAATGAAATGATTCGAAAGAGGATGGTTTCGCCCTTGTAGGGAGCCAAAAAAATCCTAAATACACATACTAAAAGATAAGATACAGCGGTTTAAATACTTCGAAATTTTAAAAAATCAAAAATACCCTTCCACTATTTTGAATATAGCGTCTGAACCGTATCTCTCCGAAAAACACGATTGAAATCAGTCGAAAGAGGAGAGTTTCGCGCTTGAAATGAGCCCAAAAAATACTAAATTCGCCTACTAGAAGATAAGATACAGCGGTTTAAATATTCCGAAATTTTAAAAAATCAAAAATACCCTTGCACTATTTTGAACATAGCGTCTGAAACGTTTCTCTCCGAAAAACCCGAATGAAATGATTCGAAAGGGAAGTGTTTCGCGCTTGAAATGAGCTCAAAAAATCCTAAATACGACTACTAGAAGATAAGATACAGCGGTTTAAATATTCCGAAATTTTAAAAAATCAAAAATACCCTTCCACTATTTTGAATATAGCGTCTGAACCGTTTCTCTCCGAAAAACCCGAATGAAATGGTTCGAAAGAGGTGGGTTTCGCGCTTGTAGGGAGCCAAAAAAATCCTAAATACGCCTACTAGAAGATAAGATACAGCGGTTCAAATACTTCGAAGTTTTAAAAAATCAAAAATATCCTTCCACTATTTTGAATATAGCGTCTGAACCGTTTCTCTCCGAAAAACCCGAATGAAATCAGTCGAAAGAGGAGTGTTTCGCGCTTGTAAGGAGCCAAAAAAATCCTAAATACGCCTACTAGAAGATAAGATACCGCGTTTTAATGACTTCGAAATTTTAAAAAATCAAATATTCCCTTCCTCTATTTTGAATATAGCGTCTGAACCGTTTCTCTCCGAAAAACCCGAATGAAATCAGTCGAAAGAGGAGAGTTCCGCGCTTGTAAGGAGCCAAAAAAATCCTAAATACGCCTACTAGAAGATAAGATACAGCGGTTTAAATATTCCGAAATTTTAAAGAATCAAAAATACCATTCCACTACTTTGAATATAGCGTCTGAACTGTTTCTCTCCGAAAAACCCGAATGAAATCAGTCGAAAGAGGAGAGTTTCGCGCTTGTAAGGAGCCAAAAAAATTCTAAATACGCCTACTAGAAGATAAGATACAGCGGTTCAAATACTTCGAAATTTTAGAAAATCAAAAATACCCTCGCACTCTTTTGAATATAGCGTCTGAACCGTTTCTCTCCGAAAAACCCGAATGAAATCAGTCGAAGGAGGAGAGTTTCGCGCTTGTAAGGAGCTAAAAAAATCCTAAATACGCCTACTAGAAGAAAAGATACAGCGGTTTAAAAATCCCGAAATTTTAAAAAATCAAAAATACCCTTCCACTATTTTGAATATAGCGTCTGAAACGTTTCTCTCCGAAAAACCCGATTGAAATCAAACGAAAGAGGAGAGTTTCGCGCTTGAAATAAGCCAAATAAATCCTAAACACGCCTACTAGAATATAAGATACAGCGGTTTAAATATTCCGAAATTTTAAAAAATCAAAAATACCCTTCCACTCTTTTGAATATAGCGTCTGAACCGTTCCTCTCCGAAAAACCCGAATGAAATGATTCGAAAGAGGAGGGTTTCGCCCTTGTAGGGAGCCAAAAAAATCCTAAATACACATACTAAAAGATAAGATACAGCGGTTTAAATACTTCGAAATTTTAAAAAATCAAAAATACCCTTCCACTATTTTGAATATAGCGTCTGAACCGTATCTCTCCGAAAAACACGATTGAAATCAGTCGAAAGAGGAGAGTTTCGCGCTTGAAATGAGCCCAAAAAATACTAAATTCGCCTACTAGAAGATAAGATACAGCGGTTTAAATATTCCGAAATTTTAAAAAATCAAAAATACCCTTGCACTATTTTGAACATAGCGTCTGAAACGTTTCTCTCCGAAAAACCCGAATGAAATGATTCGAAAGGGAAGTGTTTCGCGCTTGAAATGAGCTCAAAAAATCCTAAATACGACTACTAGAAGATAAGATACAGCGGTTTAAATATTCCGAAATTTTAAAAAATCAAAAATACCCTTCCACTATTTTGAATATAGCGTCTGAACCGTTTCTCTCCGAAAAACCCGAATGAAATGGTTCGAAAGAGGTGGGTTTCGCGCTTGTAGGGAGCCAAAAAAATCCTAAATACGCCTGCTAGAAGATAAGATACAGCGGTTCAAATACTTCGAAGTTTTAAAAAATCAAAAATATCCTTCCACTATTTTGAATATAGCGTCTGAACCGTTTCTCTCCGAAAAACCCGAATGAAATCAGTCGAAAGAGGAGAGTTTCGCGCTTGTAAGGAGCCAAAAAAATCCTAAGTACGCCTACTAGAAGATAAGATACAGCGTTTTAATGACTTCGAAATTTTAAAAAATCAAATATACCCTTCCACTAATTTGAATATAGCGTCTTAACCGTTTCTCTCCGAAAAACCCGAATGAAATCAGTCGAAAGAGGAGAGTTTCGCGCTTGTAAGGAGCCAAAAAAATCCTAAATACGCCTTCTAGAAGATAAGATACAGCGGTTTAAAAATTTCGAAATTTTAAAGAATCAAAAATACCCTTCCACTATTTTGAATATAGCGTCTGAACCGTTTCTTTCCGAAAAACCCGAATGAAATCAGTCGAAAGAGGAGAGTTTCGCGCTTGTAAGGAGCCAAAAAAATTCTAAATACGCCTACTAGAAGATAAGATACAGCGGTTTAAATACTTCGAAATTTTAAAAAATCAAAAATACCCTTGCACTCTTTTGAATGTAGCGTCTGAACCGTTTCTCTCCGAAAAACCCGAATGAAATCAGTCGAAGGAGGAGAGTTTCGCGCTTGTAAGGAGCTAAAAAAATCCTAAATAAGCCTACTAGAAGATAAGATACAGCGGTTTAAAAATTTCGAAATTTTAAAGAATCAAAAATACCCTTCCACTATTTTGAATATAGCGTCTGAACCGTTTCTCTCCGAAAAACCCGAATGAAAGCAGTCGAAAGAGGAGAGTTTCTCGCTTGAAATGAGCCCAAAAAATATTAAAGACGCCTACTAGAAGATAAGATACAGCGGTTTAAAAATTCCGAAATTTTAAAAAATCTAAAGTACCCTTCCACTATTTTGAATATTGCGTCTGAACCGTTCCTCTCCGAAAAACTCGAATAAAATCCGTAGAAAGAGGAGTTTTTCGCGCTTGAAATGAGCTCAAAAAATCCTAAATACGCCAACTAGAAGATAAGATACAGCGGTTTAAAAACTTCGAAATTTTAAAAAATCAAAAATATCCTTCCACTATTTTGAATATAGCGTCTGAACCGTTTCTCTCCGAAAAACCCGAATGAAATCAGTCGAAAGAGGAGAGTTTCGCGCTTGTAAGGAGCCAAAAAAATCCTAAATACGCCTACTAGAAGATAAGATACAGCGGTTTAAATACTTCGAAATTTTAAAAAATCTAAAATACCCTTCCACTATTTTGAATATTGCGTCTGAACCGTTCCTCTCCGAAAAACTCGAATAAAATCAGTAGAAAGAGGAGTGTTTCGCGCTTGAAATGAACTCAAAAAATCCTAAATACGCCTACTAGAAAATAAGATACAGCGGTTTAAAAATTCCGAAATTTTAAAAAATCAAAAATTCCCTTCCACTATTTTGACTATATCCTCAGAACCGCTTCTCTCCGAAAAACCCGAATGAAATCAGTCGAAAGAGGAGAGTTCCGCGTTTGTAAGGAGCCAAAAAAATCCTAAATACGGCTACTAGAAGATAAGATACAGCGGTTTAAAAATCTCGAAATTTTAAAGAATCAAAAATATCCTTCCACTACTTTGAATATAGCGTCTGAACCGTTTCTCTCCGAAAAACCCGAATGAAATCAGTCGAAAGAGGAGAGTTTCGCGCTTGTAAGGAGCCAAAAAAATCCTAAATACGCCTACTAGAAGATAAGATACCGCGGTTTAATGACTTCGAAATTTTAAAAAATCAAATATACCCTTCCTCTAATTTGAATATAGCGTCTTAACCGTTTCTCTCCGAAAAACCCGAATGAAATCAGTCGAAAGAGGAGAGTTTCGCGCTTGTAAGGAGCCAAAAAAATCCTAAATACGCCTACTAGAAGATAAGATACAGCTGTTTAAAAACTTCGAAATCTTAAAAAATCAAAAATACCCTTGCACTCTTTTGAATATAGCGTCTGAATCGTTTCTCTCCGAAAAACCCGAATGAAATCAGTCGAAAGAGGAGAGTTTCGCGCTTGTAAGGAGCCAAAAAAATTCTAAATACGCCTACTAGAAGATAAGATACAGCGGTTTAAATACTTCGAAATTTTAAAAAATCAAAAATACCATTCCACTATTTTGAATATAGCGTCTGAACCGTTTCTCTCCGAAAAACCAGAATGAAATCAGTCGAAAGAGGAGAGTTTCGCGCTTGTAAGGAGCAAAAAAAATCCTAAATACGCCTACTAGAAGATAAGATACAGCGGTTTAAATACTTCGAAGTTTTAAAAAATCTAAAATACCCTTGCACTATTTTGAATATTGCGTCTGAACCGTTTCTCTCCGAAAAACTCGAATAAAATCCGTAGAAAGAGGAGTGTTTCGCGCTTGAAATGAGCTCAAAAAATCCTAAATACGCCTACTAGAAGATAAGATACAGCGGTTTAAAAATTCCGAAATTTTAAAAAATCAAAAATACCCTTCCACTATTTTGAATATATCCTCTGAACCGCTTCTCTCCGAAAAACCCGAATGAAATGAGTCGAAAGTGGAGAGTTTCGCGCTTGAAATGAGCCCAAAAAATAGTAAATACGCCTACTAGAAGATAAGATACAGCGGTTTAATGACTTCGAAATTTTAAAAAATCAAATATACCCTTCCTCTAATTTGAATATAGCGTCTTAACCGTTTCTCTCCGAAAAACCCGAATGAAATCAGTCGAAAGAGGAGAGTTTCGCGCTTGTAAGGAGCCAAAAAAATCCTAAATACGGCTACTAGAAGATAAGATACAGCGGTTTAAAAATCTCGAAATTTTAAAGAATCAAAAATATCCTTCCACTACTTTGAATATAGCGTCTGAACCGTTTCTCTCCGAAAAACCCGAATGAAATCAGTCGAAAGAGGAGAGTTTCGCGCTTGTAAGGAGCCAAAAAAATCCTAAATACGCCTACTAGAAGATAAGATACCGCGGTTTAATGACTTCGAAATTTTAAAAAATCAAATATACCCTTCCTCTAATTTGAATATAGCGTCTTAACCGTTTCTCTCCGAAAAACCCGAATGAAATCAGTCGAAAGAGGAGAGTTCCGCGCTTGTAAGGAGCCAAAAAAATCCTAAATACGCCTACTAGAAGATAAGATACAGCGGTTTAAAAACTTCGAAATCTTAAAAAATCAAAAATACCCTTGCACTCTTTTGAATATAGCGTCTGAATCGTTTCTCTCCGAAAAACCCGAATGAAATCAGTCGAAAGAGGAGAGTTTCGCGCTTGTAAGGAGCCAAAAAAATTCTAAATTCGCCTACTAGAAGATAAGATACAGCGGTTTAAATACTTCGAAATTTTAAAAAATGAAAAATACCATTCCACTATTTTGAATATAGCGTCTAAACCGTTTCTCTCCTAAAAACCAGAATGAAATGAGTCGAAAGAGGAGAGTTTCGCGCTTGTAAGGAGCCAAAAAACATCCTAAATACGCCTACTAGAAGATAAGATACAGCGGTTCAAATACTTCGAAGTTTTAAAAAATCAAAGATACCCTCGCACTATTTTGAATATAGCGTCTGAAACGTTTCTCTCCGAAAGACCCGAATGAAATGAGTCGAAAGAGGAGAGTTTCGCGCTTGAAATTTGCCAAAAAAATCCTAAATACGCTTACTAGAAGATAAGATACAGCGGTTTAAATACTTCGAAATTTTAGAAAATCAAAAATACCCTTCCACTATTTTATATATTGCGTCTGAACCGTTTCTCTCCGAAAAACCCGAATGAAATCAGTCGAAAGAGGAGAGTTTTGCGCTTGTAAGGAGCCAAAAAAATCCTAAATACACATACCAGAAGATAAGATACAGCGGTTTAAAGACTTCGAAATTTTAAAAAATCAAAAATACCCTTCCACTATTTTGAATATAGCGTCTGAACCGTTTCTCTCCGAAAAACCCGATTGAAATCAAACGAAAGAGGAGAGTTTCGCGCTTGAAATAAGCCAAATAAATCCTAAACACGCCTACTAGAATATAAGATACAGCGGTTTAAATATTCCGAAATTTTAAAAAATCAAAAATACCCTTCCACTCTTTTGAATATAGCGTCTGAACCGTTCCTCTCCGAAAAACCCGAATGAAATGATTCGAAAGAGGAGGGTTTCGCCCTTGTAGGGAGCCAAAAAAATCCTAAATACACATACTAAAAGATAAGATACAGCGGTTTAAATACTTCGAAATTTTAAAAAATCAAAAATACCCTTCCACTATTTTGAATATAGCGTCTGAACCGTATCTCTCCGAAAAACACGATTGAAATCAGTCGAAAGAGGAGAGTTTCGCGCTTGAAATGAGCCCAAAAAATACTAAATTCGCCCACTAGAAGATAAGATACAGCGGTTTAAATATTCCGAAATTTTAAAAAATCAAAAATACCCTTGCACTATTTTGAACATAGCGTCTGAAACGTTTCTCTCCGAAAAACCCGAATGAAATGATTCGAAAGAGAAGTGTTTCGCGCTTGAAATGAGCTCAAAAAATCCTAAATACGACTACTAGAAGATAAGATACAGCGGTTTAAATATTCCGAAATTTTAAAAAATCAAAAATACCCTTCCACTATTTTGAATATAGCGTCTGAACCGTTTCTCTCCGAAAAACCCGAATGAAATGGTTCGAAAGAGGTGGGTTTCGCGCTTGTAGGGAGCCAAAAAAATCCTAAATACGCCTACTAGAAGATAAGATACAGCGGTTCAAATACTTCGAAGTTTTAAAAAATTAAAAATATC
>NW_028256626.1:0-33739 GCF_048593485.1 Apis florea | reverse complement strand
GAGGTTTAAAAATCCCGAAATTTTAAAGAATCAAAAATACCATTCCACTACTTTGAATATAGCGTCTGAACTGTTTCTCTCCGAAAAACCCGAATGAAATCAGTCGAAAGAGGAGAGTTTCGCGCTTGTAAGGAGCCAAAAAAATCCTAAATACGCCTACTAGAAGATAAGATACAGCGGTTTAAAAACTTCGAAATCTTAAAAAATCAAAAATACCCTTGCACTCTTTTGAATATAGCGTCTGAATCGTTTCTCTCCGAAAAACCCGAATGAAATCAGTCGAAAGAGGAGAGTTTCGCGCTTGTAAGGAGCCAAAAAAATCCTAAATACGCCTACTAGAAGATGAGATACAGCGGTTTAAAGACTTCGAAATTTTAAAAAATCAAGAATACCCTTCCACTATTTTGAATATAGCGTCTGAACCGTTTCTCTCCGAAATACCCAAATGAAATGATTCGAAAGACGAGAGTTTCACGCTTGAAATGAGCCAAAAAAAATCCTAAATACGCCTACTAGAAGATAAGATACAGCCGTTTAAATATTACGAAATTTTAAAAAATTAAAAATACCCTTCCACTATTTTGAATATAGCGTCTGAACCGTTTCTCTCCGAAAAACCCGAATGTAATCAGTCGAAAGAGGAGAGTTTCGCGCTTGAAATGAGCCAAGAAAATACTAAACACACCTACTAGGAGATGAGATACAGCGGTTTAAATATTACGAAATTTTAAAAAATCAAAAATAGCCTTCCACTATTTTGAATATTGCGTCTGAACCGTTCCTCTCCGAAAAACTCGAATAAAATCCGTAGAAAGAGGAGTTTTTCGCGCTTGAAATGAGCTGAAAAAATCCTAAATACGCCAACTAGAAGATAAGATACAGCGGTTTAAAAATTCCTAAATGTTAAAAAATCAAAAATATCCTTCCACTATTTTGAATATAGCGTCTTAACCGTTTCTCTCCGAAAAACCCGAATGAAATCAGTCGAAAGAGGAGAGTTCCGCGCTTGTAAGGAGCCAAAAAAATCCTAAATACGACTACTAGAAGATAAGATACAGCGGGTTAAATATCTCGAAATTTTAAAGAATCAAAAATACCCTTCCACTACTTTGAATATAGCGTCTGAACCGTTTCTCTCCGAAAAACCCGAATGAAATCAGTCGAAAGAGGAGAGTTTCGCGCTTGTAAGGAGCCAAAAAAATCCTAAATACGCCTACTAGAAGATAAGATACCGCGGTTTAATGACTTCGAAATTTTAAAAAATCAAATATACCCTTCATCTAATTTGAATATAGCGTCTTAACCGTTTCTCTCCGAAAAACCCGAATGAAATCAGTCGAAAGAGGAGAGTTCCGCGCTTGTAAGGAGCCAAAAAAATCCTAAATACGCCTACTAGAAGATAAGATACAGAGGTTTAAAAATCCCGAAATTTTAAAGAATCAAAAATACCATTCCACTACTTTGAATATAGCGTCTGAACTGTTTCTCTCCGAAAAACCCGAATGAAATCAGTCGAAAGAGGAGAGTTTCGCGCTTGTAAGGAGCCAAAAAAATCCTAAATACGCCTACTAGAAGATAAGATACAGCGGTTTAAAAACTTCGAAATCTTAAAAAATCAAAAATACCCTTGCACTCTTTTGAATATAGCGTCTGAATCGTTTCTCTCCGAAAAACCCGAATGAAATCAGTCGAAAGAGGAGAGTTTCGCGCTTGTAAGGAGCCAAAAAAATCCTAAATACGCCTACTAGAAGATGAGATACAGCGGTTTAAAGACTTCGAAATTTTAAAAAATCAAAAATACCCTTCCACTCTTTTGAATATAGCGTCTCAACCGTTTCTACATGAAAAACCCGAATGAAATGGTTCGAAAGAGTATAGTTTCGCGCTTGTAAAGAGTCAAAAAAATCCTTAATACGCCTACTAGAAGATAAGATACAGCGGTTTAAATACTTCGAAATTTTAAAAAATCAAAAATACCCTTCCACTTATTTGAATATAGCGTCTGAACCGTTTCTCTCCGAAAAACCCGAATGAAATCAGTCGAAAGAGGAGAGTTTCGCGCTTGTAAGGAGACAAAAAAATCCTAAATACGACTACTAGAAGATAAGATACAGCGGTTTAAAAATTCCGAAATGTTAAAAAATCAAAAATATCCTTCCACTATTTTGAAAATAGCGTCTTAACCGTTTCTCTCCGAAAAACCCGAATGAAATCAGTCGAAAGAGGAGAGTTCCGCGCTTGTAAGGAGCCAAAAAAATCCTAAATACGACTACTAGAAGATAAGATACAGCGGTTTAAATATCCCGAAATTTTAAAGAATCAAAAATACCCTTCCACTACTTTGAATATAGCGTCTGAACAGTTTCTATCCGAAAAACCCGAATGAAATGGTTCGAAAGAGTATAGTTTCGCGCTTGTAAAGAGTCAAAAAAATCCTTAAAACGCCTACTAGAAGATAAGATACAGCGGTTTAAATACTTCGAAATTTTAAAAAATCAAAAATACCCTTCCACTAATTTGAATATAGCGTCTGAACCGTTTCTCTCCGAAATACCCGAATGAAATGGTTCGAAAGAGTAGAGTTTCGCGCTTGTAAGGAGCGAAAAAAATTCTAAATACCCCAACTAGAAGATAAGATACAGCGGTTTAAATACTTCGAAATTTTAAAAAATGAAAAATACCATTCCACTATTTTGAATATAGCATCTAAACCGTTTCTCTCCTAAAAACCAGAATGAAATGAGTCGAAAGAGGAGAGTTTCGCGCTTGTAAGGAGCAAAAAACATCCTAAATACTCCAACTAGAAGATAAGATACAGCGGTTCAAATACTTCGAAATTTTAAAAAATCAAAAATACCCTTCCACTCTTTTGAATGGAGCGTCTGAACCGTTCCTCTCCGAAAAACCCGAATGAAATCAGTCGAAAGAGGAGAGTTCCGCGCTTGTAAGGAGCCAAAAAAATCCTAAATACGACTACTAGAAGATAAGATACAGCGGGTTAAATATCTCGAAATTTTAAAGAATCAAAAATACCCTTCCACTACTTTGAATATAGCGTCTGAACCGTTTCTCTCCGAAAAACCCGAATGAAATCAGTCGAAAGAGGAGAGTTTCGCGCTTGTAAGGAGCCAAAAAAATCCTAAATACGCCTACTAGAAGATAAGATACCGCGGTTTAATGACTTCGAAATTTTAAAAAATCAAATATACCCTTCCTCTAATTTGAATATAGCGTCTTAACCGTTTCTCTCCGAAAAACCCGAATGAAATCAGTCGAAAGAGGAGAGTTCCGCGCTTGTAAGGAGCCAAAAAAATCCTAAATACGCCTACTAGAAGATAAGATACAGAGGTTTAAATATCCCGAAATTTTAAAGAATCAAAAATACCATTCCACTACTTTGAATATAGCGTCTGAACTGTTTCTCTCCGAAAAACCCGAATGAAATCAGTCGAAAGAGGAGAGTTTCGCGCTTGTAAGGAGCCAAAAAAATCCTAAATACGCCTACTAGAAGATAAGATACAGCGGTTTAAAAACTTCGAAATCTTAAAAAATCAGAAATACCCTTGCACTCTTTTGAATATAGCGTCTGAATCGTTTCTCTCCGAAAAACCCGAATGAAATCAGTCGAAAGAGGAGAGTTTCGCGCTTGTAAGGAGCCAAAAAAATCCTAAATACGCCTACTAGAAGATGAGATACAGCGGTTTAAAGACTTCGAAATTTTAAAAAATCAAGAATACCCTTCCACTATTTTGAATATAGCGTCTGAAACGTTTCTCTCCGAAAAACCCGAATGAAATGATTCGAAAGAGGAGAGTTTCACGCTTGAAAAGAGTCAAAAAATCCTTAATACGCCTACTAGAAGATAAGATACAGCGGTTTAAATATTACGAAATTTTAAAAAATTAAAAATACCCTTCCACTATTTTGAATATAGCGTCTGAACCGTTTCTCTCCGAAAAACCCGAATGTAATCAGTCGAAAGAGGAGAGTTTCGCGCTTGTAAGGAGCCAAGAAAATACTAAATACGCCTACTAGGAGATGAGATACAGCGGTTTAAATATTACGAAATTTTAAAAAATCAAAAAGAGCCTTCCACTATTTTGAATATTGCGTCTGAACCGTTTCTCTCCGAAAAACTCGAATAAAATCCGTAGAAAGAGGAGTTTTTCGCGCTTGAAATGAGCTCAAAAAATCCTAAATACGCCTACTAGAAGATAAGATACAGCGCTTTAAAAATTCCGAAATGTTAAAAAATCAAAAATATCCTTCCACTATTTTGAATATAGCGTCTTAACCGTTTCTCTCCGAAAAACCCGAATGAAATCAGTCGAAAGAGGAGAGTTTCTCGCTTGAAAGGAGCCAAAAAAATCCTAAATACGCCTACTAGAAGATAAGATACAGCGGGTTAAATATTTCGAAATTTTAAAGAATCAAAAATACCCTTCCACTACTTTGAATATAGCGTCTGAACCGTTTCTCTCCGAAAAACCCGAATGAAATCAGTCGAAAGAGGAGAGTTTCGCGCTTGTAAGGAGCCAAAAAAATCCTAAATACGCCTACTAGAAGATAAGATACAGAGGTTTAAAAATCCCGAAATTTTAAAGAATCAAAAATACCATTCCACTACTTTGAATATAGCGTCTGAACTGTTTCTCTCCGAAAAACCCGAATGAAATCAGTTGAAAGAGGAGAGTTTCGCGCTTGTAAGGAGCCAAAAAAATCCTAAATACGCCTACTAGAAGATAAGATACAGCGGTTTAAAAACTTCGAAATCTTAAAAAATCAAAAATACCCTTGCACTCTTTTGAATATAGCGTCTGAATCGTTTCTCTCCGAAAAACTCGAATGAAATCAGTCGAAAGAGGAGAGTTTCGCGCTTGTAAGGAGCCAAAAAAATCCTAAATACGCCTACTAGAAGATGAGATACAGCGGTTTAAAGACTTCGAAATTTTAAAAAATCAAGAATACCCTTCCACTATTTTGAATATAGCGTCTGAACCGTTTCTCTCCGAAATACCCAAATGAAATGATTCGAAAGACGAGAGTTTCACGCTTGAAATGAGCCAAAAAAATCCTAAATACGTCTACTAGAAGATAAGATACTGCCGTTTAAATATTACGAAATTTTAAAAAATTAAAAATACCCTTCCACTATTTTGAATATAGCGTCTGAACCGTTTCTCTCCGAAAAACCCGAATGTAATCAGTCGAAAGAGGAGAGTTTCGCGCTTGAAATGAGCCAAGAAAATACTAAACACACCTACTAGGAGATGAGATACTGCGGTTTAAATATTACGAAATTTTAAAAAATCAAAAATAGCCTTCCACTATTTTGAATATTGCGTCTGAACCGTTCCTCTCCGAAAAACTCGAATAAAATCCGTAGAAAGAGGAGTTTTTCGCGCTTGAAATGAGCTGAAAAAATCCTAAATACGCCAACTAGAAGATAAGATACAGCGGTTTAAAAATTCCTAAATGTTAAAAAATCAAAAATATCCTTCCACTATTTTGAATATAGCGTCTTAACCGTTTCTCTCCGAAAAACCCGAATGAAATCAGTCGAAAGAGGAGAGTTCCGCGCTTGTAAGGAGCCAAAAAAATCCTAAATACGACTACTAGAAGATAAGATACAGCGGGTTAAATATCTCGAAATTTTAAAGAATCAAAAATACCCTTCCACTACTTTGAATATAGCGTCTGAACCGTTTCTCTCCGAAAAACCCGAATGAAATCAGTCGAAAGAGGAGAGTTTCGCGCTTGTAAGGAGCCAAAAAAATCCTAAATACGCCTACTAGAAGATAAGATACCGCGGTTTAATGACTTCGAAATTTTAAAAAATCAAATATACCCTTCCTCTAATTTGAATATAGCGTCTTAACCGTTTCTCTCCGAAAAACCCGAATGAAATCAGTCGAAAGAGGAGAGTTCCGCGCTTGTAAGGAGCCAAAAAAATCCTAAATACGCCTACTAGAAGATAAGATACAGAGGTTTAAAAATCCCGAAATTTTAAAGAATCAAAAATACCATTCCACTACTTTGAATATAGCGTCTGAACTGTTTCTCTCAGAAAAACCCGAATGAAATCAGTCGAAAGAGGAGAGTTTCGCGCTTGTAAGGAGCCAAAAAAATCCTAAATACGCCTACTAGAAGATAAGATACAGCGGTTTAAAAACTTCGAAATCTTAAAAAATCAAAAATACCCTTGCACTCTTTTGAATATAGCGTCTGAATCGTTTCTCTCCGAAAAACCCGAATGAAATCAGTCGAAAGAGGAGAGTTTCGCGCTTGAAATGAGCCAAGAAAATACTAAACACGCCTACTAGGAGATGAGATACAGCGGTTTAAATATTACGAAATTTTAAAAAATCAAAAATAGCCTTCCACTATTTTGAATATAGCGTCTGAACCGTTTCTATCCGAAATACCCAAATGAAATTATTCGAAAGACGAGAGTTTTACGCTTGAAATGAGCCAAAAAAATCCTAAATACGCCTACTAGAAGATAAGATACAGCCGTTTAAATATTACGAAATTTTAAAAAATTAAAAATACCCTTCCACTATTTTGAATATAGCGTCTGAACCGTTTCTCTCCGAAAAACCCGAATGTAATCAGTCGAAAGAGGAGAGTTTCGCGCTTGAAATGAGCCAAGAAAATACTAAACACGCCTACTAGGAGATGAGATACAGCGGTTTAAATATTACGAAATTTTAAAAAATCAAAAATAGCCTTCCACTATTTTGAATATAGCGTCTGAACCGTTTCTCTCCGAAAAACCCGAATGAAATGATTCGAAAGAGGAGAGTTTCGCGCCTGTAGGGAGCCAAAAAAATCCTAAATACGCCTATTAGAAGATAAGATACAGTGGTTTAAACACTTCGAAATTTTAAAAAATCAAAAATACCCTTCCACTATTTTATATATTGCGTCTGAACCGTTTCTCTCCGAAAAACCCGAATGAAATGATTCGAAAGAGGAGTGTTTCGCGCTTGAAATGAGCCCAAAAAATACTAAATTCGCCTACTAGAAGATAAGATACAGCGGTTTAAAGATTCCGAAATTTTAAAAAAACAAAAATACCCTTCCACTATTTTGAATGTAGCGTCTGAACCGTTCCTCTCCGAAAAACCCGAATGAAATGATTCGAAAGAGGCGTTTTTCGCGCTTGAAATGAGCTCAAAAAATCCTAAATACGCCTACTAGAAGATAAGATAGAGCGGTTTAAAAATTACGAAATTTTAAAAAATCAAAAATACCCTTCCACTATTTTGAAAATAGCGTCTGAACCGTTTCTCTCCGAATGAAATGATTCGAAAGAGGAGAGTTACGCGCTTGAAATGAGCCGAAAAAATCCTAAATACGCCGATAGGAAGATAAGATACAGCGGTTTAAACACAACGAAAATTTAAAAAATCAAAAATATCCTTCCACTATTTTGAATATAGCGTCTGTACTGTTCCTCTCCGAAAAACCCGAGTGAAATGATTCGAACGAGGAGAGTTTCGCACTTGAAATGAGCAAAAAAAAATCCTAAATACGCCTACTAGAAGATAAGATACAGCGGTTTAAATACTCCGAAATTTTTAAAAATCAAAAGTACCCTTCCACTATTTTGAATATAGCGTCTGAACCGTTTCTCTCCGAAAAACCCGAATGAAATGATTCGAATGAGGAGAGTTTCGCGCTTGTAATGAGCCGTAAAAATCCTAAATACGCATACTAGAAGATAAGATACAGCGGTTTAAAAACTCCGAAATTTTAAAAAATCAAAAATACCCTTCCACTCTTTTTAAGATAGCGTCTAAACCGTTTCTCTCCGATAAGCCCGAATGAAATGATTCGAAAGACGAGAGTTTCGCGCTTGAAATGAGCTGAAAAAATCCTAAATACGACTATTAGAAGATAAGACACTACGATTTAAATACTCCGAAATTTTAAAAAATCAAAAATACCGTTCCATTGTTTCGATGATATGCGTCTAAACCGTTTCTCTACCAAAAACACGAATGAAATGACACGAAAGAGGAGAGTTTCGCGCTTTAAATGTGCCAAAAATATCCGAAATACACCTACTAGAAGATAAGATACAGCGGTTTAAAAACTCCGAAATTTTAAAAAATCAAAAATACCCTTCAACTATTTTGAAGATAGCGTCTTAACCGTACCTCTCCGAAATTCCCAAAAGAAATGATTCGAAAGAGTAGAGTTTCGTGCTTGAAATGGGACGAAAAAATCCTAAATGCACATACAAGAAGATAAGATATAGAGGTTTAAAAACTCCAAATTTTAAAAAATCAAAAATACCCTTCCACTATTTTGAATATAGCGTCTGAATCGTTTCTCTCCGAAAAACCCGAATGAAATGAATCGAAAGAGGAAAGTTTCGCGCTTGAAATGAGACAAAAAATTCTAAATATGCTTACTAGAAGATAAGATACTGCGGTTTAAATACTTCGAAATTTTAAAAAATCAAGAATACCCTTCCACTATTTTGAATATAGCGTCTGAACCGTTTCTCTCCGAAATACCCAAATGAAATGATTCGAAAGACGAGAGTTTCACGCTTGAAATGAGCCAAAAAAATCCTAAATACGCCTACTAGAAGATAAGATACAGCCGTTTAAATATTACGAAATTTTAAAAAATTAAAAATACCCTTCCACTATTTTGAATATATCGTCTGAACCGTTCCTCTCCGAAAAACCCGAATGAAATCAGACGAAACAGGAGAGTTTCGCTCTTGAAATGAGCCAAAAAAATCCTAAACACGCCTACTAGAAGATAAGATACAGCGGTTTAAAACTTCGAAATTTTAAAAAATCAAAAATACCCTTGCTCTATTTTGAATATAGCGTCTTAACAGTTTCTCTCCGAAAAACCCGAATGAAATGATTCAAAAGAGGTGGTTTTCGCGCTTGTAGGGAGCCAAAAAAATCCTAAATACGCCTACTAGAAGATAAGATACAGCGGTTTAAAAATTCCGAAATTTTAAAAAATCAAAAATACTATTCAACTATTTTGAAGATAGCGTCTTAACCGTACCTCTCCGAAATTCCCAAAAGAAATGATTCGAAAGAGTAGAGTTTCGTGCTTGAAATGGGATGAAAAAATCCTAAATGCACATACAAGAAGATAAGATATAGAGGTTTAAAAACTCCAAATTTTAAAAAATCAAAAATACCCTTCCACTATTTTGAATATAGCGTCTGAATCGTTTCTCTCCGAAAAACCCGAATGAAATGATTCGAAAGACGAGAGTTTCACGCTTGAAATGAGCCAAAAAAATCCTAAATACGCCTACTAGAAGATAAGATACAGCCGTTTAAATATTACGAAATTTTAAAAAATTAAAAATACCCTTCCACTATTTTGAATATAGCGTCTGAACTGTTTCTCTCCGAAAAACCCGAATGAAATCAGTCGAAAGAGGAGAGTTTCGCGCTTGTAAGGAGCCAAAAAAATCCTAAATACGCCTACTAGAAGATAAGATACAGCGGTTTAAAAACTTCGAAATCTTAAAAAATCAAAAATACCCTTGCACTCTTTTGAATATAGCGTCTGAATCGTTTCTCTCCGAAAAACCCGAATGAAATCAGTCGAAAGAGGAGAGTTTCGCGCTTGTAAGGAGCCAAAAAAATCCTAAATACGCCTACTAGAAGATGAGATACAGCGGTTTAAAGACTTCGAAATTTTAAAAAATCAAGAATACCCTTCCACTATTTTGAATATAGCGTCTGAACCGTTTCTCTCCGAAATACCCAAATGAAATGATTCGAAAGACGAGAGTTTCACGCTTGAAATGAGCCAAAAAAATCCTAAATACGCCTACTAGAAGATAAGATACAGCCGTTTAAATATTACGAAATTTTAAAAAATTAAAAATACCCTTCCACTATTTTGAATATAGCGTCTGAACCGTTTCTCTCCGAAAAACCCGAATGTAATCAGTCGAAAGAGGAGAGTTTCGCGCTTGAAATGAGCCAGGAAAATACTAAACACGCCTACTAGGAGATGAGATACAGCGGTTTAAATATTACGAAATTTTAAAAAATCAAAAATAGACTTCCACTATTTTGAATATTGCGTTTGAACCGTCCCTCTCCAAAAAACTCGAATAAAATCCGTAGAAAGAGGAGTTTTTCGCGCTTGAAATGAGCTCAAAAAATCCTAAATACGCCAACTAGAAGATAAGATACAGCGGTTTAAAAATTCCTAAATGTTAAAAAATCAAAAATATCCTTCCACTATTTTGAATATAGCGTCTTAACCGTTTCTCTCCGAAAAACCCGAATGAAATCAGTCGAAAGAGGAGAGTTCCGCGCTTGTAAGGAGCCAAAAAAATCCTAAATACGACTACTAGAAGATAAGATACAGCGGGTTAAATATCTCGAAATTTTAAAGAATCAAAAATACCCTTCCACTACTTTGAATATAGCGTCTGAACCGTTTCTCTCCGAAAAACCCGAATGAAATCAGTCGAAAGAGGAGAGTTTCGCTCTTGTAAGGAGCCAAAAAAATCCTAAATACGCCTACTAGAAGATAAGATACCGCGGTTTAATGACTTCGAAATTTTAAAAAATCAAATATACCCTTCCTCTTTTGAATATAGCGTCTTAACCGTTTCTCTCCGAAAAACCCGAATGAAATCAGTCGAAAGAGGAGAGTTCCGCGCTTGTAAGGAGCCAAAAAAATCTTAAATACGCCTACTAGAAGATAAGATACAGAGGTTTAAAAATCCCGAAATTTTAAAGAATCAAAAATACCATTCCACTACTTTGAATATAGCGTCTGAACTGTTTCTCTCAGAAAAATCCGAATGAAATCAGTCGAAAGAGGAGAGTTTCGCGCTTGTAAGGAGCCAAAAAAATCCTAAATACGCCTACTAGAAGATAAGATACAGCGGTTTAAAAACTTCGAAATCTTAAAAAATCAAAAATACCCTTGCACTCTTTTGAATATAGCGTCTGAATCGTTTCTCTCCGAAAAACCCGAATGAAATCAGTCGAAAGAGGAGAGTTTCGCGCTTGTAAGGAGCCAAAAAAATCCTAAATACGCCTACTAGAAGATGAGATACAGCGTTTTAAATACTTCGAAATTTTAAAAAATCAAGAATACCCTTCCACTATTTTGAATATAGCGTCTGAACCGTTTCTCTCCGAAATACCCAAATGAAATGATTCGAAAGACGAGAGTTTCACGCTTGAAATGAGCCAAAAAAATCCTAAATACGCCTACTAGAAGATAAGATACAGCCGTTTAAATATTACGAAATTTTAAAAAATTAAAAATACCCTTCCACTATTTTGAATATAGCGTCTGAACCGTTTCTCTCCGAAAAACCCGAATGTAATCAGTCGAAAGAGGAGAATTTCGCGCTTGAAATGAGCCAAAAATATCCGAAACACGCCTACTAGAAGATAAGATGCAGCGGTTTAAAAATTACGAAATTTTAAAAAATCAAAAATACCCTTCCACTATTTTGAATATAGCGTCTGAACCGTTTCTCTCCGAAAAACCCGAATGAAATGATTCGAAAGAGGCGGGTTTCGCGCTTGTAGGGAGCCAAAAAAATCCTAAATACGCCTACTAAATGATAAGATACAGCGGTATAAATCTTCGATATTTTAAAAAATCAAAAATACCCTTGCACTATTTTGAATATAGCGTCTTAACAGTTTCTCTCCGAAAAACCCGAATGAAATGATTCAAAAGAGGTGGTTTTCGCGCTTGTAGGGAGCCAAAAAAATCCTAAATACGCCTACTAGAAGATAAGATACAGCGGTTTAAAAATTCCGAAATTTTAAAAAATCAAAAATACCCTTCCACTTTTTTTAATATAGCGTCTGAACCGTTTCTCTCCGAAAAACCCGAATGAAATGATTCGAAAGAGGAGAGTTTCGCGCCTGTAGGGAGCCAAAAAAATCCTAAATACGCCTATTAGAAGATAAGATACAGTGGTTTAAACACTTCGAAATTTTAAAAAATCAAAAATACCCTTCCACTATTTTATATATTGCGGCCTAACCGTTTCTCTCCGAAAAACCCGAATGGAATGATTCGAAAGAGGAGTGTTTCGCGCTTGAAATGAGCCCAAAAAATACTAAATTCGCCTACTAGAAGATAAGATACAGCGGTTTAAAAATTCCGAAATTTTAAAAAAACAAAAATACCCTTCCACTATTTTGAATGTAGCGTCTGAACCGTTCCTCTCCGAAAAACCCGAATGAAATGATTCGAAAGAGGCGTGTTTCGCGCTTGAAATGAGCTCAAAAAATCCTAAATACGCCTACTAGAAGATAAGATAGAGCGGTTTAAAAATTACGAAATTTTAAAAAATCAAAAATACCCTTCCACTATTTTTAAAATAGCGTCTGAACCGCTTCTCTCCGAATGAAATGATTCGAAAGAGGAGAGTTACGCGCTTGAAATGAGCCGAAAAAATCCTAAATACGCCGATAGGAAGATAAGATACAGCGGTTTAAACACAACGAAAATTTAAAAAATCAAAAATATCCTTCCACTATTTTGAATATAGCGTCTGAACTGTTCCTCTCCGAAAAACCCGAGTGAAATGATTCGAACGAGGAGAGTTTCGCACTTGAAATGAGCAAAAAAAATCCTAAATACGCCTACTAGAAGATAAGATACAGCGGTTTAAATACTCCGAAATTTTTAAAAATCAAAAGTACCCTTCCACTATTTTGAATATAGCGTCTGAACCGTTTCTCTCCGAAAAACCCGAATGAAATGATTCGAATGAGGAGAGTTTCGCGCTTGCAATGAGCCGTAAAAATCCTAAATACGCATACTAGAAGATAAGATATAGCGGTTTAAAAACTCCGAAATTTTAAAAAATCAAAAATATCCTTCCACTCTTTTTAAGATAGCGTCTAAACCGTTTCTCTCCGATAAGCCCGAATGAAATGATTCGAAAGACGAGAGTTTCGCGCTTGAAATGAGCTGAAAAAATCCTAAATACGCCTACTAGAAGATAAGATACAGCGGTTTAAATATTTCGAAATTTTAAAAAATCAAAAATACCCTTCCACTCTTTTGAATATAGCGTCTCAACCGTTTCTCTCCGAGAAACCCGAATGAAATGCTTCGAAAGAGGAGAGTTTCGCGCTTGTAAGGAGTCAAAAAAATCCTAAATACGCATACTAGAAGATAAGATACAGCGGTTTAAAAACTCCGAAATTTTAAAAAATCAAAAATAGCCGTCCATTTTTTTGAATATAGCGACTGAACCGTTTTACTTCTAAAAACCCGAATGAAATCAGACGAAAGAGGAGAGTTTCGCGCTTGTAAGGAGCCAAAAAAATCCTAAATACGCATACTAGAAGATAAGATACAGCGGTTTAAAAATTCCGAAATTTTAAAAAATGAAAAATACCCTTACACTATTTTGAATATTGCGTCTGAACCGTTCCTCTCCGAAAAACCCGAATAAAATCCGTCGAAAGAGGAGTGTTTCGCGCTTGAAATGGGCCGAAAAAATCCTAAATACGCCTACTAGAAGATAAGATACAGCGGTTTAAATACTCCGAAATTTTAAAAAATCAAAATTATCCATCCACTATTTTGAATATAGCGTCTGAGCCGTTTCTTTACCAAAAACCCGAATGAAATGATTCGAAAGAGGAGAGTTTCGCGCTTGAAATGAGCCGATAAAATCCTAAATAGGCCTTCCAGAAGATAAGAGACAGCGGTTTAAATACACCGAAATTTTAAAAAATCAAAAATATCCTTCCACTATTTTGAATATAGCTTCTGAACCGTTTCTCTCCGAAAACCCCGAATGAAATGACTCGAAAGGGTGAGTTTCGCGCTTGAAATGACACAAAAAAATCATAAATACGCATACTGGAAGATAAGATACAGCTGTTTAAAATCTCCGAAATTTTAAAAAATTAAAAATATCCTTCTACTATTTTGAATGTAGCGTTCCTATCCGTAAAACCCGAATGAAATGATTCGAAAGAGGTTAGTTTCGTGCTTGAAATGACACAAAAAAATCCTAAATACGCCTACTAGAAGATAAGATACAGCTGTTTCAAAACTTCCACTATTTTGAATATAGCGTCTGAAACGTTTCTCTCCGAAAAACCCGAATGAAATGATTCAAAAGAGGAGAGTTTCGCGCTTGAAATGAGCCACAAATATCATAAACACGCCTACTAGAAGATAAAATACAGCGGTTTAAAAACTTCGAAATTTTAAAGAATCAAAAATACCCTTCCACTATTTTGAATATAGCGTCTGAACCGTTTCACTTCAGAAACCGGAATGAAATCAGAAGAAAGAGGAGAGTTTCGCGCTTGAAATATGCCAAAAAAATCCTAAATACGCCTACTAGAAGATAAGATACAGAGGTTTAAAGATTCCGAAATTTAGAAAATCAAAGATACCCTTCCACTATTTTGAATATAGCGTCTGAACCGTTTCTCAACAAAAAACTCCAATGAAACGAATCGAAAGAGGAGAGTTTTGTGCTTTATATGTGCGAAAAAAATCCTAAGTAGGCATTCTAGCAGATAAGATACAGCGGTTTAAATACTCCGAAATTTCAAAAAATCAAAAATACCCTTCCACTATTTTGAATATAGTGTCTGAACCGTTTCTCTCCGAAAAACCCGTGTAAAGTGACTCGAAAGAGGAGAGTTTCGCGCTTGTAATGAACCGAAAAAATCCTAAATACGCCTACTAGAAGATAAGATACAGCGGTTTAAAGCACCGAAATTTTAAAAAATCTAAAGTACTATTTCCACTATTTTGAATATTTAGTCTGAACTGTTTCTCTCCGAAAAACCCGAATGAAATGATTCGGAATAGGAGAGTTTCGCGCTTGAAATGAGCCAAAAAAATCCTAAATACGCCTACGAGAAGATAAGATACAGCGGTTTGAAAACACCGAAATATGAAAACATCAAAAATGCTCTTCCACTCTATTGAAGATAGCGTCTGAATCGTTTCTCTCCGAAAAACTCGAATGAAATGATTCGAAAGAGGAGAGATTCGCGCTTGAAATGAGCCGAAAAAATCCTAAATAGGCCTTCTAGGAGATAAGATACAGCAGTTTAAATACTCCGAAATTTTAAAAAATCTAAAATACCCTTCCACTATTTTGAATATAGCGTCTGAACCGTTTCTCTCCGAATGAAATGATTCGAAAGAGGAGAGTTTCGCGCTTGTAGGGAGCTAAAAAAATCCTAAATACGCCTACTAGATGATAAGATACAGCGGTTTAAATACTTCGAAATTTTAGAAAATCAAAAATACCCTTCCACTACCTTGATTACAGCGTCTGAACCGTTTCTCTCCGAAAAACCCGAATGAAATCAATCGTAACAGGAGAGTTTCGCGCTTGTAAGGAGCCAAAAAAATCCTAAATACGCCTACGAGAAGATAAGATACAGCGGTTTGAAAACATCGAAATATGAAAACATCAAAAATGCTCTTCCACTCTATTGAAGATAGCGTCTGAATCGTTTCTCTCCGAAAAACTCGAATGAAATTATTCGAAAGAGGAGAGTCTCGCGCTTGAAATGAGCCGAAGAAATCCTAAATAGTCCTACTAGAAAATAAGATACTGCGGTTTGAAAACTCCGAAATTTGAAAAAATCAAAAATACCATTCCATTATTTTGAATATAGCGTCTGAACCCTTTCTCTACGAAAAACCCGAATGAAATGATTCGAAAGAGGAGAGTCTCGCGCTTGAAATGAGCCAATAAAATCCTAAATACGCCTACTAGAAAATAAGATACAGCGACATAAAGCACCGAAATTTTAAAAAATCAAAAATAACCTTCCACTATTTTGAATATAGCGTCTGAACCCTTTCTCTACGAAAAACCCGAATGAAATGATTCGAAAGAGGAGAATTTCGCGCTTGAAATGAGCCGAAAAAATCGTAAATGCGCCTACGAGAAGATAAGATACAGCGGTTTAAAGGTCAGAAATTTTAAAAAATCAAAAATACCCTTCCACTATTTTGAATATTTAGTCTGAACCGTTTCTCTCCGAAAAACCCGAATGAAATGATTCGAAAGAGGAGAGTTTCGCGCTTGAAATGAGCCAAAAAAATCCTAAAGAAAACCTACGAGAAGATAAGATACAGCGGTTTGAAAACTCCGAAATATGAAAACATGAAAAATAACCTTCCACTCTTTTGAATGTAGCGTCTAAACCGTTTCACTCCGAAAAACCCGAATGAAATGGTTCGAAAGAGGAGAGTTTCTCGCTTGAAATGAGCCAAAAAAATCCTAAATACGACTACTAGAAGATAAGATACAGCGGTTTAAATCTTCAAAATTTTAAGAAATCAAAGATAACCTTCCACTACATTGAATGTAGCGTCTAAACCGTTACACTCCGAAAAACCCGAATGAAATGATTCGAAAGAGGAGAGCTTCACGCTTGAAATGAGCCAAAAAAATCCTAAATACGTCTACTAGAAGATAAGATACAGCGGTTTAAAGCTCAGAAATTTTAAAAAATCAAAAATAACCTTCCACTATTTTGAATATTATGTCTGAACCGTTTCTCTACGAAAAACCCGAATGAAATGATTCGAAAGAGGAGAATTTCGCGTTTGAAATGAGACGAAAAAATCGTAAATGCGCCTACGAGAAGAAAAGATACAGCGGTTTAAAGCTCCGAAATTTTAAAAAATCTAAAGTACTATTTCCACTATTTTGAATATTTAGTCTGAACTGTTTCTCTCCGAAAAACCCGAATGAAAGGATTCGGAAGAGGAGAGTCTCGCGCTTGAAATGAGCCAAAAAAATCCTAACTACGCCTACTAGAAAATATGATACAGCGGTTTAAAGTTCAGAAATTTTAAAAAATCGAAAATACCCTTCCACTATTTTGAATATTTAGTCTGAACCGTTTCTCTCCGAAAAACCCGAATGAAACGATTCGAAAAAGGATAGTTTCGCACTTGAAATGAGCCAAAAAAATCTTGAAGACGCCTACTAGAAAATAAGATACAGAGGTTAAAACTCCGAAATTTTAAAAAATCAAAAATCCCCTTCCACTATTTTGAATATTGAGTCTGAATCGTTTCTCTCCGAAAAACTCGAATGAAATGATTCGAAAGAGGTGAGTTTCGCGCTTGTAATGAGAAAATGAAATCCTAAATATGCCTACTAAAAGATAAAATACAGCCGTTTAAATACGCCGAAATTAGAAAAAAAATAAACTCTTCCACTATTTTGAATATAGCGTCTGAACTCTCTACGAAAAACCCGAATGAAATGATTCGAAAGAGGAGAGCTTCTCGCTTGAAATGAGCCAAAAAAATTCTAAATACGCCAACGAGAAGATAAGATACAGCGGTTTGAAAACACCGAAATATGAAAACATCAAAAATACTCTTCCACTCTTTTGAATGTAGCGTCTAAACCGTTTCACTCCGAAAAACCAGAATGAAATGATTCGAAAGAGGAGAGTCTCGCGCTTGAAATGAGCCAAAAAAATCCTAAATAGGCCTACTAGAAAATAAGATACAGCGGTTTAAAGCTCCGAAATTTTAAAAAATCAAAAATACCCCTCCACTCTTTTGAATATTTAGTCTGAACCGTTTCTCTCCGAAAAACCCGAATGAAATGATTCGAAAGAGGAGAATTTCGCGCTTGAAATGAGCCGAAAAAATTCTAAATGCGCCTACTAGAAGATAAGATACTGCGGTTTAAATCTCCGAAATTTGAAGAAATCAACAATACCCTTCCACTATTTTGAATATAGCGTCTAAACCGTTTCACTTCGTAAAACTCGATGAAATGATAAGTAAGAGGAGAGTTTCGCGCATGAAATGAGCCAAAAAAAGCCTAAATACGCCTACGAGAAGATAAGATACAGCGGTTTGAAAACTCCGAAATATGAAAATATCAAAAATACCCATCCACTCTTTTGAATGTAGCGTCTAAACCGTTTCACTCCGAAAAACCCGAATGAAGTTATTCGAATGAGGAGAGTTTCGCGCTTGAAATGAGCCAAAAAAATCCTAAATAGGCCTACTAGAAAATAAAATACAGCGGTTTAAATCTCCGAAATTTTAAAAAATCAAAAATACCCCTCCACTATTTTGAATATAGCGTCTAAACCGTTTCACTTCGTAAAACTCGAATGAAATGGTACGAAAGAGGAAAGTTTCGCGCTTGAAATGAGCCGAAAAAATCCTAAATAGGCCTACTAGAAAATAAGATACTGCGGTTTGAAAACTCCGAAATTTTAAAAAATCAAAAATACCCCTCCACGATTTTGAATATAGCGTCTAAACCGTTTCACTTCGTAAAACTAGAATAAAATGGTACTAGAAAATAAGATACAGAGGTTAAAACTCCGAAATCTTAAAAAATCAAAAATCCCCTTCCACTATTTTGAATATTTAGTCTGAATCGTTTCTCTCCGAAAAACTCGAATGAAATGATTCGAAAGAGGAGAGTCTCGCGCTTGAAATGAGCCAAAGAAATCCTAAATATGCCTACTAAAAGATAAAATACAGCCGTTTAAATACGCCGAAATTAGAAAAAAAATATACTCTTCCACTATTTTGAATATAGCGTCTGAACTCTCTACGAAAAACCCGAATGAAATAATACGAAACAGGAGAGTTTCGCGCTTGAAATGAGCCAAAAAAATCCTAAGTACGCCTACTAGAAGATAATATACAGCGGTTTAAAAACTTCGAAATTTTAAAAAATCTAAAATACCCTTCCACTATTTTGAATATAGCGTCTGAACCGTTTCTCTCCGAATGAAATGATTCGAAAGAGGAGAGTTTCGCGCTTGTAGGGAGCTAAAAAAATCCTAAATACGCCTACTAGATGATAAGATACAGCGGTTTAAATACTTCGAAATTTTAGAAAATCAAAAATACCCTTCCACTACCTTGATTACAGCGTCTGAACCGTTTCTCTCCGAAAAACCCGAATGAAATCAATCGTAACAGGAGAGTTTCGCGCTTGTAAGGAGCCAAAAAAATCCTAAGTACGCCTACTAGAAGATAATATACAGCGGTTTAAATACTTCGAAATTTTAAAAAATCAAAAATACCCTTCCACTATTTTGAATATAGCGTCTGGACCGTTACTCCCTGAATGAAATGATTCGAAAGAGGAGAGTTTCGCGCTTGTAGGGAGCCAAAAAAATCCTAAATACGCCTACTAGAAGATAAGATACAGCGGTTTAAATCTTCAAAATTTTAAGAAATCAAAGATAACCTTCCACTACTTTGAATGTAGCGTCTAAACCGTTACACTCCGAAAAACCCGAATGAAATGATTCGAAAGAGGAGAGCTTCACGCTTGAAATGAGCCAAAAAAATCCTAAATACGACTACTAGAAGATAAGAAACAGCGGTTTGAAAACTCCGAAATTTTAAAAAATCAAAAATACTCTTCCACTATTTTGAATATAGCGTTTGAACCGTTTCTATACGAAAAACTCGAATGAAATGATTCGAAAGAGGAGAGTTTCGCTCTTGAAATGAGCAAAAAAAATCCTAAATACGACTACTTGAAGATAAAATACAGCCGTTTAAATACGCCGAAATTTGAAAAAAAATATACTCTTCCACTATTTCGAATATAGCGTCTGAACTCTCTACGAAAAACCCGAATTAAATGATTCGAAAGAGGAGAGTCTCGCGCTTGAAATGAGCCAAAAAAATCCTAACTACGCCTACTAGAAAATAAGATACAGCGGTTTAAAGCTCAGAAATTTTAAAAAATCAAAAATACCCTTCCACTATTTTGAATATTAAATCTGAACCGTTTCTCTACGAAAAACCCGAATGAAATGATTCGAAAGAGGAGAATTTCGCGCTTGAAATGAGCCGAAAAAATCGTAAATGCGCCTACGAGAAGATAAGATACAGCGGTTTAAAGCTCCGAAATTTTAAAAAATCTAAAGTACTATTTCCACTATTTTGAATATTTAGTCTGAACTGTTTCTCTCCGAAAAACCCGAATGAAATGATTCGGAATAGGAGAGTTTCGCGCTTGAAATGAGCCAAAAAAATCCTAAATACGCCTACGAGAAGATAAGATACAGCGGTTTGAAAACACCGAAATATGAAAACATCAAAAATGCTCTTCGACTCTATTGAAGATAGCGTCTGAATCGTTTCTCTCCGAAAAACTCGAATGAAATGATTCGAAAGAGGAGAGTCTCGCGCTTGAAATGAGCCAAAGAAATCCTAAATATGCCTACTAAAAGATAAAATACAGCCGTTTAAATACGCCGAAATTAGAAAAAAAATATACTCTTCCACTATTTTGAATATAGCGTCTAAACCGTTTCACTTCGTAAAACTATAATGAAATGATAAGAAAGAGGAGAGTTTCGCGCTTGAAATGAGCCAAAAAAAGCCTACATACGCCTACGAGAAGATAAGATACAGCGGTTTGAAAACTCCGAAATATGAAAACATCAAAAATACCCATCCACTCTTTTGAATGTAGCGTCTAAACCGTTTCACTCCGAAAAACCCGAATGAAGTTATTCGAATGAGGAGAGTTTCGCGCTTGAAATGAGCCAAAAAAAGCCTAAATACGCCTACTAGAAGATAAGATACTGCGGTTTAAATACTTCGAAATTTTAAAAAATCAAAAATATCCTTCCACTATTTTGTATATATCGTCTGAACCGTTCCTCTCCGAAAAACCCGAATTAAGTCCGACGAAAGAGGAGAGTTTCCCGCTTGAAATGAACCAAAAAAATCCTAAACACGCCTACTAGAAGATAAGATACAGCGGTTTAAATACTCCGAAATTTTAGAAAATCAAAAATACCCTTCCACTATTCTATATATTGCGTCTGAACCGTTTCTCTCCGAAAAACCCGAATGAATTCAGTGAAAAGAGGAGAGTATCGCGCTCGAAATGAGCCAAAAAAATCTTAAACATGCCTACTAGAAGATATGATACAGCGGTTTAAAATTTACGAAATTTTAAAAGATCAAAAATACCCTTCCACTATTTTGAATATAGCGTCTGAACCGTTTCTCTCCGAATGAAATGATTCGAAAGAGGAGAGTTTCGCGCTTGTAGGGAGCCAAAAAAATCCTATATATGCCTACTAGAAATAAGATACAGCGGTTTAAATCTTAGAAATTTTAAAAAGCAAAAATACCCTTCCACTACTTTGAATATAGCGTCTGAATAGTTTCTCTCCGAAAAACCCGAATGAAATGGTTCGAAAGAGGAGAGATTCGCGCTTGTAGGGAGCCAAATAAATCCTAAATACGCCTACTAGAATATAAGATACAACGGTTTAAAAATTCCGAAATTTTAAAAAATCAAAAATACCCTTCCACTATTTTGAATATAGCGTCTGAACAGTTTCTCTCCGAAAAACCCGAATGAAATAAATCGAAACAGGAGAGTTTCGCGCTTGTAAGGAGCCAAAAAAATCATAAATACGCCTACTAGAAGATAAGATACAGCGGTTTAAAGACTTCGAAATTTTAAAAAATCAAAAATATCCTTCCACTATTTTGAATATTGCGTCTGAATAGTTTCTCTCCGAAAAACCCGAATGAAATCATTCGAAGGAGGAGAGTTTCGCGCATGTAAGGAGCCAAATAAATCCTAAAGACGCCTACTAGAAGGTAAGGTACAGCGGTTTAAAGACTTTGAAATTTTAAAAAATCAAAAATATCCTTCCACTATTTTGAATATAGCGTCTGAACCGTTTCTCTCCGAAAAACCCGAATGAAATCAGTCGAAAAAGGTGAGTTTCGCGCTTGTAAGGAGCCAAAAAAATTCTAAATACGCCGAACTAGAAGATAAGACACAGCGCTATAAATATTCCGAAATTTTAAAAAATCAAAAATACCCTTCCACTATTTTGAATATAGCGTATGAACCGTTTCTCCGAAAAACCCGAATGAAATAAATCGAAACAGGAGAGTTTCGCGCTTGTAAGGAGCCAAAAAAATCCTAAATACGCCTACTAGAAGATAAGACACTGCGGTTTAAATACTTCGAAATTTTAAAAAATAAAAAATACCCTTTCACTATGTTGAATATAGCGTCTGAACCGTTTCTCTCCGTAAAACCCGAATGAAATCTTTCCAAAGAGGAGAGTTTGGCGATTGAAATGAGACAAAAAAATCCTAAATACGCCTACTAGAAGATGAGATACAGCGGTTTAAAAACTCCGAAATTTTAGAAAATCAAATATACCCTTCCACAATTTTATATATAGCGTCGGAACCGTTTCTCTCCGAAAAACCCGAATGAAATGATTCGAAAGAGGAGAGTTTCGCGCTTGTAGGGAGCCAAATAAATCCTAAATACGCCTACTAGAATATAAGATACAGCGGTTTAAAGACTCCGAAATTTTAAAAAATCAAAAATACCCTTCCACTATTTTGAATATAGCGTCTGAACAGTTTCTCTCCGAAAAACCCGAATGAAATAAATCGAAACAGGAGAGTTTCGCGCTTGTAAGGAGCCAAAAAAATCATAAATACGCCTACTAGAAGATAAGATACAGCGGTTTAAAGACTTCGAAATTTTAAAAAATCAAAAATACACTTCCACTACCTTGCATATAGGGTCTGAACCTTTTCTCTCCGAAAAACCCGAATGAAATAAATCGAAACAGGAGAGATTCACGCTTGTAAGGAGCCAAATAAATCCTAAATACGCCTACTAGAAGATAAGATACAGCGGTTTCAAAAGTTCAAAATTTTAAAAAATAAAAAATACCCTTCCACTATTTTGTATATAGCATCTGTACCGTTTCTCTCCGAAAAACCCGAATGAAATAAATCGAAACAGGAGAGTTTCGCGCTTGTAAGGAGCCAAAAAATCCTAAATACGCCTACTAGAAGATAAGATACAGCGGTTTAAATACTTCGAAATTTTAAAAAAAAAAAATACCCTTCCACTATTTTGAATATAGCGTCTGAACCATTTCTCTCCGAAAAATCCGAATGAAATAAGTCGAAAGAGGAGAGTTTCGCGCATGTAGGGAGCCAAATAAATCCTAAATACGCCAACTAGAAGGTAAGGTACAGCGGTTTAAAGACTTTGAAATTTTAAAAAATCAAAAATATCCTTCCACTATTTTGAATATTGCGTCTGAATAGTTTCTCTCCGAAAAACCCGAATGAAATCATTCGAAGGAGGAGAGTTTCGCGCATGTAAGGAGCCAAATAAATCCTAAATACGCCTACTAGAAGGTAAGGTACAGCGGTTTAAAGACTTTGAAATTTTAAAAAATCAAAAATATCCTTCCACTATTTTGAATATAGCGTCTGAACCGTTTCTCTCCGAAAAACCCGAATGAAATCAGTCGAAAATGGTGAGTTTCGCGCTTGTAAGGAGCCAAAAAAATTCTAAATACGCCGAACTAGAAGATAAGACACAGCGCTATAAATATTCCGAAATTTTAAAAAATCAAAAATACCCTTCCACTATTTTGAATATAGCGTATGAACCGTTTCTCCGAAAAACCCGAATGAAATAAATCGAAACAGGAGAGTTTCGCGCTTGTAAGGAGCCAAAAAAATCCTAAATACGCCTACTAGAAGATAAGACACTGCGGTTTAAATACTTCGAAATTTTAAAAAATCAAAAATACACTTCCACTACCTTGCATATAGTGCCTGAACCTTCTCTCCGAAAAACCCGAATGAAATAAATCGAAACAGGAGAGTTTCACGCTTGTAAGGAGCCAAAAAAATCCTAAATACGCCTACTAGAAGATAAGATACAGCGGTTTCAATAGTTCGAAATTTTAAAAAATCAAAAATACCCTTTCACTATTTTGAATATAGCGTCTGAACAGTTTCTCTCCGAAAAACCCGAATGAAATAAATCGAAACAGGAGAGTTTCGCGCTTGTAAGGAGCCAAAAAAATCCTAAATACGCCTACTAGAAGATAAGATACAGCGGTTTAAATACTTCGAAATTTAAAAAAATCATAAATACCCTTGCACTATTTTGAATATAGCGTCTGAACCGTATCTCTCCGAAAAACCCGAATGAAATCATTCGAAAGAGGAGATTTTCGCGCTTGAAATAAGCCAAAAAAATCCTAAACACGCCTACTAGAATATAAGATACAGCGGTTTAAAAATTCCGAAATTTTAAACAATCAAAAATACCCTTCCACTATTTTGAATATAGCGTCTGAACCGTTTCTCTCCGAAAAACCCGAATGAAATAAATCGAAACAGGAGAGTTTCGCGCTTGTAAGGAGCCAAAAAAATCCTAAATACGCCTACTAGAAGATAAGATACAGCGGTTTAAATACTTCGAAATTTTAAAAAATAAAAAATACCCTTTCACTATGTTGAATATAGCGTCTGAACCATTTCTCTCCGAAAAACCCGAATGAAATCTTTCCAAAGAGGAGAGTTTGGCGATTGAAATGAGCCAAAAAAATCCTAAATACGCCTACTAGAAGATGAGATACAGCGGTTTAAAAACTCCGAAATTTTAGAAAATCAAATATACCCTTCCACTATTTTATATATAGCGTAGGAACCGTTTCTCTCCGAAAAACCCGAATGAAATGATTCGAAAGAGGAGAGTTTCGCGCTTGTAGGGAGCCAAAAAAATCCTATATACGCCTACTAGAAATAAAATACAGCGGTTTAAATCTTAGAAATTTTAAAAAATCAAAATTACCCTTCCACTATTTTGAATATTATGTCTGAACCGTTTCTCTACGAAAAACCCGAATGAAATGATTCGAAAGAGGAGAGCTTCTCGCTTGAAATGAGCCAAAAAAATTCTAAATACGCCAACGAGAAGATAAGATACAGCGGTTTGAAAACACCGAAATATGAAAAAATCAAAAATACTCTTCCACTCTTTTTAATGTAGCGTCTAAACCGTTTCACTCCGAAAAACCAGAATGAAATGATTCGAAAGAGGAGAGCCTCGCGCTTGAAATGAGCCAAAAAAATCCTAAATAGGCCTACTAGAAAATAAGATACAGCGGTTTAAATCTCCGAAATTTTAAAAAATCAAAAATACCCCTCCACTCTTTTGAATATTTAGTCTGAACCGTTTCTCTCCGAAAAACCCGAATGAAATGATTCGAAAGAGGAGAATTTCGCGCTTGAAATGAGCCGAAAAAATTCTAAATGCGCCTACTAGAAGATAAGATACTGCGGTTTAAATCTCCGAAATTTGATGAAATCAACAATACCCTTCCACTATTTTGAATACAGCGTCTAAACCGTTTCACTTCGTAAAACTCGAATGAAATGATAAGTAAGAGGAGAGTTTCGCGCTTGAAATGAGCCAAAAAAAGCCTAAATACGCCTACGAGAAGATAATATACAGCGGTTTGAAAACTCCGAAATATGAAAACATCAAAAATACCCATCCACTCTTTTTATTGTAGCATCTAAACCGTTTCACTCCGAAAAACCCGAATGAAGTTATTCGAATGAGGAGAGATTCGCGCTTGAAATGAGCCAAAAAAATCCTAAATAGGCCTACTAGAAAATAAGATACAGCGGTTTAAATACACCGAAATTTTAAAAAAACCAAAAATAGCCTTCCTCTATTTGGAATATAGCGTCTGAACCGTTTCTCTCCGAAAAACCCGAATGAAACGATTCGAAAAAGGATAGTTTCGCACTTGAAATGAACCAAAAAAATCTTGAAGACGCCTACTAGAAAATAAGATACAGAGGTTAAAACTCCGAAATTTTAAAAAATCAAAAATCCCCTTCCACTATTTTGAATATTTAGTCTGAACCGATTCTCTCCGAAAAACCCGAATGAAATGATTCGAAAGAGTAGAATTTCGAGCTTGAAATGAGCCGAAAAAATCCTAAATGAGCCTTCTAGATGATAAGATATAGCGGTTTAAATCTCCGAAATTTTAAAAAATCAAAAATACCCTCCCACTATTTTGCATATATAGTCTGAACTGTTTCACTCCGAAAAACCCGAATGAAATGATTCGAAAGAGGAGAGTTTCGCGCTTGAAATGAGCCGAAAAAATCCTAAATAGGCCTCTAAAAGATAAGATACAGCAGTTTAAATACTCCGAAATTTTAAAAAATCAAAAATATCCTTCCACTATTCTGAATATAGCGTCTGAACAGTTTCTCTCCGAAAAACCCGAATGAAATCATTCGAAAGAGGAGAGTTTGCGCTTGTAAGGAGCCAAAAAAATCCTAAATACGCCTACTAGAAGATAAGATACAGCAGTTTAAATACACCGAAATTTTAAAAAAACCAAAAATAGCCTTCCACTATTTGGAATATAGCGTCTGAACCGTTTCTCTCCGAAAAACCCGAATGAAATTAGTCAAAAGAGGAGAGTTTCGGGCTTGTAAGGAGCAAAAAAAATCCTAAATACGCCTACGAGAAGATAAGATTCAGCGGTTTGAAGACACCGAAATATGAAAACATCAAAAATGCTCTTCCACTCTTTTGAAGATAGCGTCTGAATCGTTTCTATCCGAAAAACTCGAATGAAATGATTCGAAAGAGGAGAGCCTCGCGCTTGAAATGAGCCAAAGAAATCCTAAATATGCCTACTAAAAGATAAAATACAGCCGTTTAAATACGCGGAAATTAGAAAAAAAATATACTCTTCCACTATTTTGAATATAGCGTCTGAACTCTCTACGAAAAACCCGAATGAAATGATACGAAACAGGAGAGTCTCGCGCTTGAAATGAGCCAAAAAAATCCTAACTACGCCTACTAGAAAATAAGATACTGCGGTTTAAAGCTCAGAAATTTTAAAAAATCAAAAATACTCTTCCACTATTTTGAATATTAAGTCTGAACCGTTTCTCTACGAAAAACCCGAATGAAATGATTCGAAAGAGGAGAGCTTCTCGCTTGAAATGAGCCAAAAAAATTCTAAATACGCCAACGAGAAGATAAGATACAGCGGTTTGAAAACACCGAAATATGAAAAAATCAAAAATACTCTTCCACTCTTTTTAATGTAGCGTCTAAACCGTTTCACTCCGAAAAACCAGAATGAAATGATTCGAAAGAGGAGAGCCTCGCGCTTGAAATGAGCCAAAAAAATCCTAAATAGGCCTACTAGAAAATAAGATACAGCGGTTTAAAACTCCGAAATTTTAAAAAATCAAAAATACCCCTCCACTCTTTTGAATATTTAGTCTGAACCGTTTCTCTCCGAAAAACCCGAATGAAATGATTCGAAAGAGGAGAATTTCGCGCTTGAAATGAGCCGAAAAAATTCTAAATGCGCCTACTAGAAGATAAGATACTGCGGTTTAAATCTCCGAAATTTGATGAAATCAACAATACCCTTCCACTATTTTGAATACAGCGTCTAAACCGTTTCACTTCGTAAAACTCGAATGAAATGATAAGTAAGAGGAGAGTTTCGCGCTTGAAATGAGCCAAAAAAAGCCTAAATACGCCTACGAGAAGATAAGATACAGCGGTTTGAAAACTCCGAAATATGAAAACATCAAAAATACCCATCCACTCTTTTTATTGTAGCATCTAAACCGTTTCACTCCGAAAAACCCGAATGAAGTTATTCGAATGAGGAGAGTTTCGCGCTTGAAATGAGCCAAAAAAATCCTAAATAGGCCTACTAGAAAATAAGATACAGCGGTTTAAATACACCGAAATTTTAAAAAAACCAAAAATAGCCTTCCTCTATTTGGAATATAGCGTCTGAACCGTTTCTCTCCGAAAAACCCGAATGAAACGATTCGAAAAAGGATAGTTTCGCACTTGAAATGAACCAAAAAAATCTTGAAGACGCCTACTAGAAAATAAGATACAGAGGTTAAAACTCCGAAATTTTAAAAAATCAAAAATCCCCTTCCACTATTTTGATTATTTAGTCTGAACCGTTTCTCTCCGAAAAACCCGAATGAAATGATTCGAAAGAGTAGAATTTCGAGCTTGAAATGAGCCGAAAAAATCCTAAATGAGCCTTCTAGATGATAAGATATAGCGGTTTAAATCTCCGAAATTTTAAAAAATCAAAAATACCCTCCCACTATTTTGCATATATAGTCTGAACTGTTTCACTCCGAAAAACCCGAATGAAATGATTCGAAAGAGGAGAGTTTCGCGCTTGAAATGAGCCGAAAAAATCCTAAATAGGCCTCTAAAAGATAAGATACAGCAGTTTAAATACTCCGAAATTTTAAAAAATCAAAAATATCCTTCCACTATTCTGAATATAGCGTCTGAACAGTTTCTCTCCGAAAAACCCGAATGAAATCATTCGAAAGAGGAGAGTTTGCGCTTGTAAGGAGCCAAAAAAATCCTAAATACGCCTACTAGAAGATAAGATACAGCAGTTTAAATACACCGAAATTTTAAAAAAACCAAAAATAGCCTTCCACTATTTGGAATATAGCGTCTGAACCGTTTCTCTCCGAAGAACCCGAATGAAATTAGTCAAAAGAGGAGAGTTTCGGGCTTGTAAGGAGCAAAAAAAATCCTAAATACGCCTACTAGATGATAAGATACAGCGGTTTAAAAACTTCGAAATTTTAAAAAAAAAAATACCCTTCCACTATTTTGAATATAGCGTCTGAACCGTTTCTCTCCGAATGAAATGATTCGAAAGAGGAGAGTTTCGCGCTTGTAGGGAGCTAAAAAAATCCTAAATACGCCTACTAGATGATAAGATACAGCGGTTTAAATACTTCGAAATTTTAGAAAATCAAAAATACCCTTCCACTACCTTGATTACAGCGTCTGAACCGTTTCTCTCCGAAAAACCCGAATGAAATAAATCGAAACAGGAGAGTTTCGCGCTTGTAAGGAGCCAAAAAAATCCTAAATACGCCTACTAGATAATAAGATACAGCGGTTTAAAGACTTCGAAATTTTAAAAAATCAAAAATACACTTCCACTACCTTGCATATAGTGTCTGAACCTTCTCTCCGAAAAACCCGAATGAAATAAATCGAAACAGGAGAGTTTCACGCTTGTAAGGAGCCAAATAAATCCTAAATACGCCTACTAGAAGGTAAGGTACAGCGGTTTAAAGACTTTGAAATTTTAAAAAATCAAAAATATCCTTCCACTATTTTGAATATAGCGTCTGAACCGTTTCTCTCCGAAAAACCCGAATGAAATCAGTCGAAAGAGGTGAGTTTCGCGCTTGTAAGGAGGCAAAAAAATTCTAAATACGCCGAACTAGAAGATAAGACACAGCGCTATAAATATTCCGAAATTTTAAAAAATCAAAAATACCCTTCCACTATTTTGAATATAGCGTATGAACCGTTTCTCTCCGAAAAACCCGAATGAAATAAATCGAAACAGGAGAGTTTCGCGCTTGTAAGGAGCCAAAAAAATCCTAAATACGCCTACTAGAAGATAAGATACTGCGGTTTAAATACTTCGAAATTTTAAAAAATCAAAAATATCCTTCCACTATTTTGTATATATCGTCTGAACCGTTCCTCTCCGAAAAACCCGAATTAAGTCAGTCGAAAGAGGAGAGTTTAGCGCTTGAAATGAGCCAAAAAAATCCTAAACACGCCTACTAGAAGATAAGATACAGCGGTTTAAATACTCCGAAATTTTAGAAAATCAAAAATACCCTTCCACTATTTTATATATTGCGTCTGAACCGTTTCTCTCCGAAAAACCCGAATGAATTCAGTGAAAAGAGGAGAGTATCGCGCTCGAAATGAGCCAAAAAAATCTTAAACATGCCTACTAGAAGATATGATACAGCGGTTTAAAATTTACGAAATTTTAAAAGATCAAAAATACCCTTCCACTATTTTGAATATAGCGTCTGAACCGTTTCTCTCCGAATGAAATGATTCGAAAGAGGAGAGTTTCGCGCTTGTAGGGAGCCAAAAAAATCCTATATATGCCTACTAGAAATAAGATACAGCGGTTTAAATCTTAGAAATTTTAAAAAGCAAAAATACCCTTCCACTACTTTGAATATAGCGTCTGAATAGTTTCTCTCCGAAAAACCCGAATGAAATGATTCGAAAGAGGAGAGTTTCGCGCTTGTAGGGAGCCAAATAAATCCTAAATACGCCTACTAGAATATAAGATACAACGGTTTAAAAATTCCGAAATTTTAAAAAATCAAAAATACCCTTCCACTATTTTGAATATAGCGTCTGAACAGTTTCTCTCCGAAAAACCCGAATGAAATAAATCGAAACAGGAGAGTTTCGCGCTTGTAAGGAGCCAAAAAAATCATAAATACGCCTACTAGAAGATAAGATACAGCGGTTTAAAGACTTCGAAATTTTAAAAAATCAAAAATATCCTTCCACTATTTTGAATATTGCGTCTGAATAGTTTCTCTCCGAAAAACCCGAATGAAATCATTCGAAGGAGGAGAGTTTCGCGCATGTAAGGAGCCAAATAAATCCTAAATACGCCTACTAGAAGGTAAGGTACAGCGGTTTAAAGACTTTGAAATTTTAAAAAATCAAAAATATCCTTCCACTATTTTGAATATAGCGTCTGAACCGTTTCTCTCCGAAAAACCCGAATGAAATCAGTCGAAAAAGGTGAGTTTCGCGCTTGTAAGGAGCCAAAAAAATTCTAAATACGCCGAACTAGAAGATAAGACACAGCGCTATAAATATTCCGAAATTTTAAAAAATCAAAAATACCCTTCCACTATTTTGAATATAGCGTATGAACCGTTTCTCCGAAAAACCCGAATGAAATAAATCGAAACAGGAGAGTTTCGCGCTTGTAAGGAGCCAAAAAAATCCTAAATACGCCTACTAGAAGATAAGACACTGCGGTTTAAATACTTCGAAATTTTAAAAAATAAAAAATACCCTTTCACTATGTTGAATATAGCGTCTGAACCGTTTCTCTCCGTAAAACCCGAATGAAATCTTTCCAAAGAGGAGAGTTTGGCGATTGAAATGAGACAAAAAAATCCTAAATACGCCTACTAGAAGATGAGATACAGCGGTTTAAAAACTCCGAAATTTTAGAAAATCAAATATACCCTTCCACAATTTTATATATAGCGTCGGAACCGTTTCTCTCCGAAAAACCCGAATGAAATGATTCGAAAGAGGAGAGTTTCGCGCTTGTAGGGAGCCAAATAAATCCTAAATACGCCTACTAGAATATAAGATACAGCGGTTTAAAGACTCCGAAATTTTAAAAAATCAAAAATACCCTTCCACTATTTTGAATATAGCGTCTGAACAGTTTCTCTCCGAAAAACCCGAATGAAATAAATCGAAACAGGAGAGTTTCGCGCTTGTAAGGAGCCAAAAAAATCATAAATACGCCTACTAGAAGATAAGATACAGCGGTTTAAAGACTTCGAAATTTTAAAAAATCAAAAATACACTTCCACTACCTTGCATATAGGGTCTGAACCTTTTCTCTCCGAAAAACCCGAATGAAATAAATCGAAACAGGAGAGATTCACGCTTGTAAGGAGCCAAATAAATCCTAAATAAGCCTACTAGAAGATAAGATAAAGCGGTTTCAAAAGTTCAAAATTTTAAAAAATAAAAAATACCCTTCCACTATTTTGTATATAGCATCTGTACCGTTTCTCTCCGAAAAACCCGAATGAAATAAATCGAAACAGGAGAGTTTCGCGCTTGTAAGGAGCCAAAAAATCCTAAATACGCCTACTAGAAGATAAGATACAGCGGTTTAAATACTTTGAAATTTTAAAAAATCAAAAATATCCTTCCACTATTTTGAATATAGCGTCTGAACCGTTTCTCTCCGAAAAACCCGAATGAAATCAGTCGAAAATGGTGAGTTTCGCGCTTGTAAGGAGCCAAAAAAATTCTAAATACGCCGAACTAGAAGATAAGACACAGCGCTATAAATATTCCGAAATTTTAAAAAATCAAAAATACCCTTCCACTATTTTGAATATAGCGTGTGAACCGTTTCTCCGAAAAACCCGAATGAAATGATTCGAAAGAGGAGAGTTTCGCGCTTGTAGGGAGCCAAAAAAATCCTATATACGCCTACTAGAAATAAGATACAGCGGTTTAAATCTTAGAAATTTTAAAAAATCAAAATTACCCTTCCACTACTTTGAATATAGCGTCTGAATAGTTTCTCTCCGAAAAACCCGAATGAAATCAGTCGAATGAGGAGAGTTTGGCGATTGAAATGAGCCAAAAAAATCCTAAACACGCCTACTAGAATATAAGATACAACGGTTTAAATACTTCGAAATTTTAAGAAAGAAAAAATACCCTTCCACCATTTTGAATATAGCATCTAAACCGTATCTCTCCGAAAAACCCGAATGAAATCAGTCGAAAGAGGAGAGTTTCGCGCTTGTAAGGAGCCAAAAAAATCCTTAATACGCCTAATAGAAGATAAGATACAGCGGTTTAAATCTTAGAAATTTTAAAAAATAAAAAATACCCTTTCACTAAGTTGAATATAGCGTCTGAACCGTTTCTCTCCGAAAAACCCGAATGAAATCATTCCAAAGAGGAGAGTTTGGCGATTGAAATGAGCCAAAAAAATCCTAAATACGCCTACTAGAAGATGAGATACAGCGGTTTAAATACTCCGAAATTTTAGAAAATCAAATATACCCTTCCACTATTTTATATATAGCGTTTGAACCGTTTCTCTCCGAAAAACCCGAATGAAATAAATCGAAACAGGAAAGTTTCGCGCTTGTAAGGAGCCAAAAAAATCCTAAACACGCATACTAGAAGATAAGATACAGCGGTTTCAATAGTTCGAAATTTTAAAAAATAAAAAATTCCCTTCCACTATTTTGAATATAGCATCTGTCCCGTTTCTCTCCGAAAAGCCCGAATGAAAGCAGTCGAAAGAGGAGAGCTTCGCGCTTGAAATGAGCCAAAAAAATCCGAAATACGCCTACTAGAAGATAAGACACAGCGCTTTAAATATTCCGAAATTTTAAAAAATCAAAAATACCATTCCACTATTTTGAATATAGCGTATGAACCGTTTCTCTCCGAAAAACCCGAATGAAATAAATTGAAACAGGAGAGTTTCGCGCTTGTAAGGAGCCAAAAAAATCCTAAATACGCCTACTAGAAGATAAGATACAGCGGTTTAAATACTTCGAAATTTTAAGAAAGAAAAAATACCCTTCCACTATTTTGAGTATAGCATCTAAACGGTATTTCTCCGAAAAACGCGAATGAAATCAGTCGAAAGAGGAGAGTTTCGCGCTTGTAAGGAGCCAAAAAAATCCTTAATACGCCTAATAGAAGATAAGATACAGCGGTTTAAATATTTCGAAATTTTAAAAAATCAAAAATACCCTTCCACTCTTTTGAATATAGCGTCTCAACCGTTTCTATCCGAAAAACCCGAATGAAATGGTTCGAAACAGGATAGTTTCGCGCTTGTAAAGAGTCAAAAAAATCCTTAATACGCCTACTAGAAGATAAGATACAGCGGTTTAAATACTTCGAAATTTTAAAAAATCAAAAATACCCTTCCACTATTTTGAATATAGCGTCTGAACCGTTTCACTCCGAAAAACCCAAATGAAATCAGTCGAAAGAGGAGAGTTTCGCGCTTGTAAGGAGCCAAAAAAATCCTAAATACGCCGAACTAGAAGATAAGACACAGCGCTTTAAATACTCCGAAATTTTAAAAAATCAAAAATACCCTTCCACTATTTTGAATATAGCGTTTGAACCGTTTCACTCCGATAAACCCGAATGAAGTCAGTGGAAAGAGGAGAGTTTCGCCCTCGAAATGAGCCAAAAAATCCTAAACATGCCTACTAGAAGATAAGATACAGCGGTTTAAAATTTACGAAATTT
>NW_028256625.1:0-20991 GCF_048593485.1 Apis florea | reverse complement strand
GTTCCTCTCCGAAAAACTCGAATAAAATCCGTAGAAAGAGGAGTTTTTCGCGCTTGAAATGAGCTCAAAAAATCCTAAATACGCCAACTAGAAGATAAGATACAGCGGTTTAAAAATTCCGAAATGTTAAAAAATCAAAAATATCCTTCCACTATTTTGAATATAGCGTCTTAACCGTTTCTCTCCGAAAAACCCGAATGAAATCAGTCGAAAGAGGAGAGTTCCGCGCTTGTAAGGAGCCAAAAAAATCCTAAATACGACTACTAGAAGATAAGATACAGCGGGTTAAATATCTCGAAATTTTAAAGAATCAAAAATACCCTTCCACTACTTTGAATATAGCGTCTGAACCGTTTCTCTCCGAAAAACCCGAATGAAATCAGTCGAAAGAGGAGAGTTTCGCGCTTGTAAGGAGCCAAAAAAATCCTAAATACGCCTACTAGAAGATAAGATACCGCGGTTTAATGACTTCGAAATTTTAAAAAATCAAATATACCCTTCCTCTAATTTGAATATAGCGTCTTAACCGTTTCTCTCCGAAAAACCCGAATGAAATCAGTCGAAAGAGGAGAGTTCCGCGCTTGTAAGGAGCCAAAAAAATCCTAAATACGCCTACTAGAAGATAAGATACAGAGGTTTAAAAATCCCGAAATTTTAAAGAATCAAAAATACCATTCCACTACTTTGAATATAGCGTCTGAACTGTTTCTCTCCGAAAAACCCGAATGAAATCAGTCGAAAGAGGAGAGTTTCGCGCTTGTAAGGAGCCAAAAAAATCCTAAATACGCCTACTAGAAGATAAGATACAGCGGTTTAAAAACTTCGAAATCTTAAAAAATCAAAAATACCCTTGCACTCTTTTGAATATAGCGTCTGAATCGTTTCTCTCCGAAAAACCCGAATGAAATCAGTCGAAAGAGGAGAGTTTCGCGCTTGTAAGGAGCCAAAAAAATCCTAAATACGCCTACTAGAAGATGAGATACAGCGGTTTAAAGACTTCGAAATTTTAAAAAATCAAGAATACCCTTCCACTATTTTGAATATAGCGTCTGAACCGTTTCTCTCCGAAATACCCAAATGAAATGATTCGAAAGACGAGAGTTTCACGCTTGAAATGAGCCAAAAAAAATCCTAAATACGCCTACTAGAAGATAAGATACAGCCGTTTAAATATTACGAAATTTTAAAAAATTAAAAATACCCTTCCACTATTTTGAATATAGCGTCTGAACCGTTTCTCTCCGAAAAACCCGAATGTAATCAGTCGAAAGAGGAGAGTTTCGCGCTTGAAATGAGCCAAGAAAATACTAAACACACCTACTAGGAGATGAGATACAGCGGTTTAAATATTACGAAATTTTAAAAAATCAAAAATAGCCTTCCACTATTTTGAATATTGCGTCTGAACCGTTCCTCTCCGAAAAACTCGAATAAAATCCGTAGAAAGAGGAGTTTTTCGCGCTTGAAATGAGCTCAAAAAATCCTAAATACGCCAACTAGAAGATAAGATACAGCGGTTTAAAAATTCCTAAATGTTAAAAAATCAAAAATATCCTTCCACTATTTTGAATATAGCGTCTTAACCGTTTCTCTCCGAAAAACCCGAATGAAATCAGTCGAAAGAGGAGAGTTCCGCGCTTGTAAGGAGCCAAAAAAATCCTAAATACGACTACTAGAAGATAAGATACAGCGGGTTAAATATCTCGAAATTTTAAAGAATCAAAAATACCCTTCCACTACTTTGAATATAGCGTCTGAACCGTTTCTCTCCGAAAAACCCGAATGAAATCAGTCGAAAGAGGAGAGTTTCGCGCTTGTAAGGAGCCAAAAAAATCCTAAATACGCCTACTAGAAGATAAGATACCGCGGTTTAATGACTTCGAAATTTTAAAAAATCAAATATACCCTTCCTCTAATTTGAATATAGCGTCTTAACCGTTTCTCTCCGAAAAACCCGAATGAAATCAGTCGAAAGAGGAGAGTTCCGCGCTTGTAAGGAGCCAAAAAAATCCTAAATACGCCTACTAGAAGATAAGATACAGAGGTTTAAAAATCCCGAAATTTTAAAGAATCAAAAATACCATTCCACTACTTTGAATATAGCGTCTGAACTGTTTCTCTCCGAAAAACCCGAATGAAATCAGTCGAAAGAGGAGAGTTTCGCGCTTGTAAGGAGCCAAAAAAATCCTAAATACGCCTACTAGAAGATAAGATACAGCGGTTTAAAAACTTCGAAATCTTAAAAAATCAAAAATACCCTTGCACTCTTTTGAATATAGCGTCTGAATCGTTTCTCTCCGAAAAACCCGAATGAAATCAGTCGAAAGAGGAGAGTTTCGCGCTTGTAAGGAGCCAAAAAAATCCTAAATACGCCTACTAGAAGATGAGATACAGCGGTTTAAAGACTTCGAAATTTTAAAAAATCAAAAATACCCTTCCACTCTTTTGAATATAGCGTCTCAACCGTTTCTATATGAAAAACCCGAATGAAATGGTTCGAAAGAGTATAGTTTCGCGCTTGTAAAGAGTCAAAAAAATCCTTAATACGCCTACTAGAAGATAAGATACAGCGGTTTAAATACTTCGAAATTTTAAAAAATCAAAAATACCCTTCCACTAATTTGAATATAGCGTCTGAACCGTTTCTCTCCGAAAAACCCGAATGAAATCAGTCGAAAGAGGAGAGTTTCGCGCTTGTAAGGAGCCAAAAAAATCCTAAATACGCCTACTAGAAGATAAGATACAGCGGTTTAAAGACTTCGAAATTTTAAAAAATCAAAAATACCCTTCCACTATTTTGAATATAGCGTCTTAACCGTTTCTCTCCGAAAAACCCGAATGAAATCAGTCGAAAGAGGAGAGTTTCGCGCTTGTAAGGAGCCAAAAAAATCCTAAATACGCCTACTAGAAGATAAGATACAGCGGTTTAAATTTCCCGAAATTTTAAAGAATCAAAAATACCCTTCCACTACTTTGAATATAGCGTCTGAACCGTTTCTCTCCGAAAAACCCGAATGAAATCAGTCGAAAGAGGAGAGTTTCGCGCTTGTAAGGAGCCAAAAAAATCCTAAATACGCCTACTAGAAGATAAGGTACAGCGGTTTAAACACTTCGAAATTTTAAAAAATCAAAAATACCCTTGCACTATTTTGAATATAGCGTCTGAACCGTTTCTCTCCGAAAAACCCGAATGAAATCAGTCGAAAGAGGAGAGTTTCGCGCTTGTAAGGAGCCAAAAAATCCTAAATACGCCTACTAGAAGATAAGATACAGCGGTTTAAAGACTTCGAAATTTTAAAAAATCAAAAATACCCTTCCACTCTTTTGAATATAGCGTCTCAACAGTTTCTATCCGAAAAACCCGAATGAAATGGTTCGAAAGAGTATAGTTTCGCGCTTGTAAAGAGTCAAAAAAATCCTTAATACGCCTACTAGAAGATAAGATACAGCGGTTTAAATACTTCGAAATTTTAAAAAATCAAAAATACCCTTCCACTAATTTGAATATAGCGTCTGAACCGTTTCTCTCCGAAATACCCGAATGAAATGATTCGAAAGAGTAGAGTTTCGCGCTTGTAAGGAGCGAAAAAAATTCTAAATACGCCTACTAGAAGATAAGATACAGCGGTTTAAATACTTCGAAATTTTAAAAAATGAAAAATACCATTCCACTCTTTTGAATATAGCGTCTAAACCGTTTCTCTCCTAAAAACCAGAATGAAATGAGTCGAAAGAGGAGAGTTTCGCGCTTGTAAGGAGCAAAAAACATCCTAAATACGCCAACTAGAAGATAAGATACAGCGGTTCAAATACTTCGAAATTTTAAAAAATCAAAAATACCCTCGCACTCTTTTGAATGGAGCGTCTGAACCGTTTCTCTCCGAAAAACCCGAATGAAATCAGTCGAAAGAGGAGAGTTCCGCGCTTGTAAGGAGCCAAAAAAATCCTAAATACGACTACTAGAAGATAAGATACAGCGGGTTAAATATCTCGAAATTTTAAAGAATCAAAAATACCCTTCCACTACTTTGAATATAGCGTCTGAACCGTTTCTCTCCGAAAAACCCGAATGAAATCAGTCGAAAGAGGAGAGTTTCGCGCTTGTAAGGAGCCAAAAAAATCCTAAATACGCCTACTAGAAGATAAGATACCGCGGTTTAATGACTTCGAAATTTTAAAAAATCAAATATACCCTTCCTCTAATTTGAATATAGCGTCTTAACCGTTTCTCTCCGAAAAACCCGAATGAAATCAGTCGAAAGAGGAGAGTTCCGCGCTTGTAAGGAGCCAAAAAAATCCTAAATACGCCTACTAGAAGATAAGATACAGAGGTTTAAAAATCCCGAAATTTTAAAGAATCAAAAATACCATTCCACTACTTTGAATATAGCGTCTGAACTGTTTCTCTCCGAAAAACCCGAATGAAATCAGTCGAAAGAGGAGAGTTTCGCGCTTGTAAGGAGCCAAAAAAATCCTAAATACGCCTACTAGAAGATAAGATACAGCGGTTTAAAAACTTCGAAATCTTAAAAAATCAGAAATACCCTTGCACTCTTTTGAATATAGCGTCTGAATCGTTTCTCTCCGAAAAACCCGAATGAAATCAGTCGAAAGAGGAGAGTTTCGCGCTTGTAAGGAGCCAAAAAAATCCTAAATACGCCTACTAGAAGATGAGATACAGCGGTTTAAAGACTTCGAAATTTTAAAAAATCAAGAATACCCTTCCACTATTTTGAATATAGCGTCTGAACCGTTTCTCTCCGAAATACCCAAATGAAATGATTCGAAAGACGAGAGTTTCACGCTTGAAATGAGCCAAAAAAATCCTAAATACGCCTACTAGAAGATAAGATACAGCCGTTTAAATATTACGAAATTTTAAAAAATTAAAAATACCCTTCCACTATTTTGAATATAGCGTCTGAACCGTTTCTCTCCGAAAAACCCGAATGTAATCAGTCGAAAGAGGAGAGTTTCGCGCTTGAAATGAGCCAAGAAAATACTAAACACGCCTACTAGGAGATGAGATACAGCGGTTTAAATATTACGAAATTTTAAAAAATCAAAAATAGCCTTCCACTATTTTGAATATTGCGTCTGAACCGTTCCTCTCCGAAAAACTCGAATAAAATCCGTAGAAAGAGGAGTTTTTCGCGCTTGAAATGAGCTCAAAAAATCCTAAATACGCCAACTAGAAGATAAGATACAGCGGTTTAAAAATTCCTAAATGTTAAAAAATCAAAAATATCCTTCCACTATTTTGAATATAGCGTCTTAACCGTTTCTCTCCGAAAAACCCGAATGAAATCAGTCGAAAGAGGAGAGTTCCGCGCTTGTAAGGAGCCAAAAAAATCCTAAATACGACTACTAGAAGATAAGATACAGCGGGTTAAATATCTCGAAATTTTAAAGAATCAAAAATACCCTTCCACTACTTTGAATATAGCGTCTGAACCGTTTCTCTCCGAAAAACCCGAATGAAATCAGTCGAAAGAGGAGAGTTTCGCGCTTGTAAGGAGCCAAAAAAATCCTAAATACGCCTACTAGAAGATAAGATACCGCGGTTTAATGACTTCGAAATTTTAAAAAATCAAATATACCCTTCCTCTAATTTGAATATAGCGTCTTAACCGTTTCTCTCCGAAAAACCCGAATGAAATCAGTCGAAAGAGGAGAGTTCCGCGCTTGTAAGGAGCCAAAAAAATCCTAAATACGCCTACTAGAAGATAAGATACAGAGGTTTAAAAATCCCGAAATTTTAAAGAATCAAAAATACCATTCCACTACTTTGAATATAGCGTCTGAACTGTTTCTCTCCGAAAAACCCGAATGAAATCAGTCGAAAGAGGAGAGTTTCGCGCTTGTAAGGAGCCAAAAAAATCCTAAATACGCCTACTAGAAGATAAGATACAGCGGTTTAAAAACTTCGAAATCTTAAAAAATCAAAAATACCCTTGCACTCTTTTGAATATAGCGTCTGAATCGTTTCTCTCCGAAAAACCCGAATGAAATCAGTCGAAAGAGGAGAGTTTCGCGCTTGTAAGGAGCCAAAAAAATCCTAAATACGCCTACTAGAAGATGAGATACAGCGGTTTAAAGACTTCGAAATTTTAAAAAATCAAGAATACCCTTCCACTATTTTGAATATAGCGTCTGAACCGTTTCTCTCCGAAATACCCAAATGAAATGATTCGAAAGACGAGAGTTTCGCGCTTGAAATGAGCCAAAAAAATCCTAAATACGCCTACTAGAAGATAAGATACAGCCGTTTAAATATTACGAAATTTTAAAAAATTAAAAATACCCTTCCACTATTTTGAATATAGCGTCTGAACCGTTTCTCTCCGAAAAACCCGAATGTAATCAGTCGAAAGAGGAGAGTTTCGCGCTTGAAATGAGCCAAGAAAATACTAAACACGCCTACTAGGAGATGAGATACAGCGGTTTAAATATTACGAAATTTTAAAAAATCAAAAATAGCCTTCCACTATTTTGAATATAGCGTCTGAACCGTTTCTCTCCGAAAAACCCGAATGAAATGATTCGAAAGAGGAGAGTTTCGCGCCTGTAGGGAGCCAAAAAAATCCTAAATACGCCTATTAGAAGATAAGATACAGCGGTTTAAAAACTTCGAAATCTTAAAAAATCAAAAATACCCTTGCACTCTTTTGAATATAGCGTCTGAATCGTTTCTCTCCGAAAAACCCGAATGAAATCAGTCGAAAGAGGAGAGTTTCGCGCTTGTAAGGAGCCAAAAAAATCCTAAATACGCCTACTAGAAGATGAGATACAGCGGTTTAAAGACTTCGAAATTTTAAAAAATCAAGAATACCCTTCCACTATTTTGAATATAGCGTCTGAACCGTTCCTCTCCGAAAAACCCGAATGAAATGATTCGAAAGAGGCGTGTTTTGCGCTTGAAATGAGCTCAAAAAATCCAAAATACGCCTACTAGAAGATAAGATAAGGCGGTTTAAAAATTACGAAATTTTAAAAAATCAAAAATACCCTTCCACTATTTTGAATATAGCGTCTGAATCGTTTCTCTCCGAAAAACCCGAATGAAATGAATCGAAAGAGGAAAGTTTCGCGCTTGAAATGAGACAAAAAATTCTAAATATGCTTACTAGAAGATAAGATACAGCGGTTTAAATACTGCGAAATTTAAAAAAATCAAAAATACCCTTCCACAATTTTGAATATATCGTCTGAACCGTTCCTCTCCGAAAAACCCGAATGAAATCAGACGAAACAGGAGAGTTTCGCTCTTGAAATGAGCCAAAAAAATCCTAAACACGCCTACTAGAAGATAAGATACAGCGGTTTAAAACTTCGAAATTTTAAAAAATCAAAAATACCCTTGCACTATTTTGAATATAGCGTCTTAACAGTTTCTCTCCGAAAAACCCGAATGAAATGATTCAAAAGAGGTGGTTTTCGCGCTTGAAATGAGCTCAAAAAATCCTAAATACGCCAACTAGAAGATAAGATACAGCGGTTTAAAAATTCCTAAATGTTAAAATATCAAAAATATCCTTCCACTATTTTGAATATAGCGTCTTAACCGTTTCTCTCCGAAAAACCCGAATGAAATCAGTCGAAAGAGGAGAGTTCCGCGCTTGTAAGGAGCCAAAAAAATCCTAAATACGACTACTAGAAGATAAGATACAGCGGGTTAAATATCTCGAAATTTTAAAGAATCAAAAATACCCTTCCACTACTTTGAATATAGCGTCTGAACCGTTTCTCTCCGAAAAACCCGAATGAAATCAGTCGAAAGAGGAGAGTTTCGCTCTTGTAAGGAGCCAAAAAAATCCTAAATACGCCTACTAGAAGATAAGATACCGCGGTTTAATGACTTCGAAATTTTAAAAAATCAAATATACCCTTCCTCTTTTGAATATAGCGTCTTAACCGTTTCTCTCCGAAAAACCCGAATGAAATCAGTCGAAAGAGGAGAGTTCCGCGCTTGTAAGGAGCCAAAAAAATCTTAAATACGCCTACTAGAAGATAAGATACAGAGGTTTAAAAATCCCGAAATTTTAAAGAATCAAAAATACCATTCCACTACTTTGAATATAGCGTCTGAACTGTTTCTCTCAGAAAAACCCGAATGAAATCAGTCGAAAGAGGAGAGTTTCGCGCTTGTAAGGAGCCAAAAAAATCCTAAATACGCCTACTAGAAGATGAGATACAGCGGTTTAAAGACTTCGAAATTTTAAAAAATCAAGAATACCCTTCCACTATTTTGAATATAGCGTCTGAACCGTTTCTCTCCGAAATACCCAAATGAAATGATTCGAAAGACGAGAGTTTCACGCTTGAAATGAGCCAAAAAAATCCTAAATACGCCTACTAGAAGATAAGATACAGCCGTTTAAATATTACGAAATTTGAAAAAATTAAAAATACCCTTCCACTATTTTGAATATAGCGTCTGAACCGTTTCTCTCCGAAAAACCCGAATGTAATCAGTCGAAAGAGGAGAGTTTCGCGCTTGAAATGAGCCAAGAAAATACTAAACACGCCTACTAGGAGATGAGATACAGCGGTTTAAATATTACGAAATTTTAAAAAATCAAAAATAGCCTTCCACTATTTTGAATATTGCGTTTGAACCGTTCCTCTCCGAAAAACTCGAATAAAATCCGTAGAAAGAGGAGTTTTTCGCGCTTGAAATGAGCTCAAAAAATCCTAAATACGCCAACTAGAAGATAAGATACAGCGGTTTAAAAATTCCTAAATGTTAAAAAATCAAAAATATCCTTCCACTATTTTGAATATAGCGTCTTAACCGTTTCTCTCCGAAAAACCCGAATGAAATCAGTCGAAAGAGGAGAGTTCCGCGCTTGTAAGGAGCCAAAAAAATCCTAAATACGACTACTAGAAGATAAGATACAGCGGGTTAAATATCTCGAAATTTTAAAGAATCAAAAATACCCTTCCACTACTTTGAATATAGCGTCTGAACCGTTTCTCTCCGAAAAACCCGAATGAAATCAGTCGAAAGAGGAGAGTTTCGCTCTTGTAAGGAGCCAAAAAAATCCTAAATACGCCTACTAGAAGATAAGATACCGCGGTTTAATGACTTCGAAATTTTAAAAAATCAAATATACCCTTCCTCTTTTGAATATAGCGTCTTAACCGTTTCTCTCCGAAAAACCCGAATGAAATCAGTCGAAAGAGGAGAGTTCCGCGCTTGTAAGGAGCCAAAAAAATCTTAAATACGCCTACTAGAAGATAAGATACAGAGGTTTAAAAATCCCGAAATTTTAAAGAATCAAAAATACCATTCCACTACTTTGAATATAGCGTCTGAACTGTTTCTCTCAGAAAAACCCGAATGAAATCAGTCGAAAGAGGAGAGTTTCGCGCTTGTAAGGAGCCAAAAAAATCCTAAATACGCCTACTAGAAGATGAGATACAGCGGTTTAAAGACTTCGAAATGTTAAAAAATCAAGAATACCCTTCCACTATTTTGAATATAGCGTCTGAACCGTTTCTCTCCGAAATACCCAAATGAAATGATTCGAAAGACGAGAGTTTCACGCTTGAAATGAGCCAAAAAAATCCTAAATACGCCTACTAGAAGATAAGATACAGCCGTTTAAATATTACGAAATTTTAAAAAATTAAAAATACCCTTCCACTCTTTTGAATATAGCGTCTGAACCGTTTCTCTCCGAAAAACCCGAATGTAATCAGTCGAAAGAGGAGAGTTTCGCGCTTGAAATGAGCCAAGAAAATACTAAACACGCCTACTAGGAGATGAGATACAGCGGTTTAAATATTACGAAATTTTAAAAAATCAAAAATAGCCTTCCACTATTTTGAATATTGCGTTTGAACCGTTCCTCTCCGAAAAACTCGAATAAAATCCGTAGAAAGAGGAGTTTTTCGCGCTTGAAATGAGCTCAAAAAATCCTAAATACGCCAACTAGAAGATAAGATACAGCGGTTTAAAAATTCCTAAATGTTAAAAAATCAAAAATATCCTTCCACTATTTTGAATATAGCGTCTTAACCGTTTCTCTCCGAAAAACCCGAATGAAATCAGTCGAAAGAGGAGAGTTCCGCGCTTGTAAGGAGCCAAAAAAATCCTAAATACGACTACTAGAAGATAAGATACAGCGGGTTAAATATCTCGAAATTTTAAAGAATCAAAAATACCCTTCCACTACTTTGAATATAGCGTCTGAACCGTTTCTCTCCGAAAAACCCGAATGAAATCAGTCGAAAGAGGAGAGTTTCGCTCTTGTAAGGAGCCAAAAAAATCCTAAATACGCCTACTAGAAGATAAGATACCGCGGTTTAATGACTTCGAAATTTTAAAAAATCAAATATACCCTTCCTCTTTTGAATATAGCGTCTTAACCGTTTCTCTCCGAAAAACCCGAATGAAATCAGTCGAAAGAGGAGAGTTCCGCGCTTGTAAGGAGCCAAAAAAATCTTAAATACGCCTACTAGAAGATAAGATACAGAGGTTTAAAAATCCCGAAATTTTAAAGAATCAAAAATACCATTCCACTACTTTGAATATAGCGTCTGAACTGTTTTTCTCAGAAAAACCCGAATGAAATCAGTCGAAAGAGGAGAGTTTCGCGCTTGTAAGGAGCCAAAAAAATCCTAAATACGCCTACTAGAAGATAAGATACAGCTGTTTAAAAACTTCGAAATCTTAAAAAATCAAAAATACCCTTGCACTCTTTTGAATATAGCGTCTGAATCGTTTCTCTCCGAAAAACCCGAATGAAATCAGTCGAAAGAGGAGAGTTTCGCGCTTGTAAGGAGCCAAAAAAATCCTAAATACGCCTACTAGAAGATGAGATACAGCGGTTTAAAGACTTCGAAATTTTAAAAAATCAAGAATACCCTTCCACTATTTTGAATATAGCGTCTGAACCGTTTCTCTCCGAAATACCCAAATGAAATGATTCGAAAGACGAGAGTTTCACGCTTGAAATGAGCCAAAAAAATCCTAAATACGCCTACTAGAAGATAAGATACAGCCGTTTAAATATTACGAAATTTTAAAAAATTAAAAATACCCTTCCACTATTTTGAATATAGCGTCTGAACCGTTTCTCTCCGAAAAACCCGAATGTAATCAGTCGAAAGAGGAGAGTTTCGCGCTTGAAATGAGCCAAGAAAATACTAAACACGCCTACTAGGAGATGAGATGCAGCGGTTTAAAAATTACGAAATTTTAAAAAATCAAAAATACCCTTCCACTATTTTGAATATAGCGTCTGAACCGTTTCTCTCCGAAAAACCCGAATGAAATGATTCGAAAGAGGCGGGTTTCGCGCTTGTAGGGAGCCAAAAAAATCCTAAATACGCCTACTAAATGATAAGATACAGCGGTATAAATCTTCGATATTTTAAAAAATCAAAAACACCCTTGCACTATTTTGAATATAGCGTCTTAACAGTTTCTCTCCGAAAAACCCGAATGAAATGATTCAAAAGAGGTGGTTTTCGCGCTTGTAGGGAGCCAAAAAAATCCTAAATAGCCTACTAGAAGATAAGATACAGCGGTTTAAAAATTCCGAAATTTTAAAAAATCAAAAATACCCTTCCACTATTTTGAATATAGCGTCTGAACCGTTTCTCTCCGAAATACCCAAATGAAATGACTCGAAAGAGGAGAGTTTCCCGCTTGTAAGGAGCCAAAAAAATCCTAAATACGCATACTAGAAGATATGATACAGCGGTTTAAAAACTCCGAAATTTTAAAAAATTAAAAATATCCTTCTACTATTTTGAATGTAGCGTTCCTATCCGTAAAACCCGAATGAAATGATTCGAAAGAGGTTAGTTTCGTGCTTGAAATGACACAAAAAAATCCTAAATACGCCTACTAGAAGATAAGATACAGCTGTTTCAAAACTTCCACTATTTTGAATATAGCGTCTGAAACGTTTCTCTCCGAAAAACCCGAATGAAATGATTCAAAAGAGGAGAGTTTCGCGCTTGAAATGAGCCACAAATATCATAAACACGCCTACTAGAAGATAAAATACAGCGGTTTAAAAATTCCGAAATTTTAAAAAATCAAAAATATCCTTCCACTATTTTGAATATAGCTTCTGAACCGTTTCTCTCCGAAAACCCCGAATGAAATGACTCGAAAGGGTGAGTTTCGCGCTTGAAATGACACAAAAAAATCATAAATACGCATACTGGAAGATAAGATACAGCTGTTTAAAATCTCCGAAATTTTAAAAAATTAAAAATATCCTTCTACTATTTTGAATGTAGCGTTCCTATCCGTAAAACCCGAATGAAATGATTCGAAAGAGGTTAGTTTCGTGCTTGAAATGACACAAAAAAATCCTAAATACGCCTACTAGAAGATAAGATACAGCTGTTTCAAAACTTCCACTATTTTGAATATAGCGTCTGAAACGTTTCTCTCCGAAAAACCCGAATGAAATGATTCAAAAGAGGAGAGTTTCGCGCTTGAAATGAGCCACAAATATCATAAACACGCCTACTAGAAGATAAAATACAGCGGTTTAAAAACTTCGAAATTTTAAAGAATCAAAAATACCCTTCCACTATTTTGAATATAGCGTCTGAACCGTTTCACTTCAGAAACCGGAATGAAATCAGAAGAAAGAGGAGAGTTTCGCGCTTGAAATATGCCAAAAAAATTCTAAATACGCCTACTAGAAGATAAGATACAGAGGTTTAAAGATTCCGAAATTTAGAAAATCAAAGATACCCTTCCACTATTTTGAATATAGCGTCTGAACCGTTTCTCAACAAAAAACTCCAATGAAACGAATCGAAAGAGGAGAGTTTTGTGCTTTATATGTGCGAAAAAAATCCTAAGTAGGCATTCTAGCAGATAAGATACAGCGGTTTAAATACTCCGAAATTTCAAAAAATCAAAAATACCCTTCCACTATTTTGAATATAGTGTCTGAACCGTTTCTCTCCGAAAAACCCGTGTAAAGTGACTCGAAAGAGGAGAGTTTCGCGCTTGTAATGAACCGAAAAAATCCTAAATACGCCTACTAGAAGATAAGATACAGCGGTTTAAAGCACCGAAATTTTAAAAAATCTAAAGTACTATTTCCACTATTTTGAATATTAAGTCTGAACCGTTTCTCTACGAAAAACCCGAATGAAATGATTCGAAAGAGGAGAGCTTCTCGCTTGAAATGAGCCAAAAAAATTCTAAATACGCCAACGAGAAGATAAGATACAGCGGTTTGAAAACACCGAAATATGAAAACATCAAAAATACTCTTCCACTCTTTTGAATGTAGCGTCTAAACCGTTTCACTCCGAAAAACCAGAATGAAATGATTCGAAAGAGGAGAGTCTCGCGCTTGAAATGAGCCAAAAAAATCCTAAATAGGCCTACTAGAAAATAAGATACAGCGGTTTAAAGCTCCGAAATTTTAAAAAATCAAAAATACCCCTCCACTCTTTTGAATATTTAGTCTGAACCGTTTCTCTCCGAAAAACCCGAATGAAATGGTTCGAAAGAGGAGAGTTTCGCGCTTGAAATGAGCCGAAAAAATTCTAAATGCGCCTACTAGAAGATAAGATACTGCGGTTTAAATCTCCGAAATTTGAAGAAATCAACAATACCCTTCCACTATTTTGAATATAGCGTCTAAACCGTTTCACTTCGTAAAACTCGATGAAATGATAAGTAAGAGGAGAGTTTCGCGCATGAAATGAGCCAAAAAAAGCCTAAATACGCCTACGAGAAGATAAGATACAGCGGTTTGAAAACTCCGAAATATGAAAATATCAAAAATACCCATCCACTCTTTTGAATGTAGCGTCTAAACCGTTTCACTCCGAAAAACCCGAATGAAGTTATTCGAATGAGGAGAGTTTCGCGCTTGAAATGAGCCAAAAAAATCCTAAATAGGCCTACTAGAAAATAAAATACAGCGGTTTAAATCTCCGAAATTTTAAAAAATCAAAAATACCCCTCCACTATTTTGAATATAGCGTCTAAACCGTTTCCCTTCGTAAAACTCGAATGAAATGGTACGAAAGAGGAAAGTTTCGCGCTTGAAATGAGCCGAAAAAATCCTAAATAGGCCTACTAGAAAATAAGATACTGCGGTTTGAAAACTCCGAAATTTTAAAAAATCAAAAATACCCCTCCACGATTTTGAATATAGCATCTAAACCGTTTCACTTCGTAAAACTAGAATAAAATGGTACTAGAAAATAAGATACAGAGGTTAAAACTCCGAAATCTTAAAAAATCAAAAATCCCCTTCCACTATTTTGAATATTTAGTCTGAATCGTTTCTCTCCGAAAAACTCGAATGAAATGATTCGAAAGAGGAGAGTCTCGCGCTTGAAATGAGCCAAAGAAATCCTAAATATGCCTACTAAAAGATAAAATACAGCCGTTTAAATACGCCGAAATTAGAAAAAAAATATACTCTTCCACTATTTTGAATATAGCGTCTGAACTCTCTACGAAAAACCCGAATGAAATAATACGAAACAGGAGAGTCTCGCGCTTGAAATGAGCCAAAAAAATCCTAAGTACGCCTACTAGAAGATAATATACAGCGGTTTAAAAACATCGAAATTTTAAAAAATCTAAAATACCCTTCCACTATTTTGAATATAGCGTCTGAACCGTTTCTCTCCGAATGAAATGATTCGAAAGAGGAGAGTTTCGCGCTTGTAGGGAGCTAAAAAAATCCTAAATACGCCTACTAGATGATAAGATACAGCGGTTTAAATACTTCGAAATTTTAGAAAATCAAAAATACCCTTCCACTACCTTGATTACAGCGTCTGAACCGTTTCTCTCCGAAAAACCCGAATGAAATCAATCGTAACAGGAGAGTTTCGCGCTTGTAAGGAGCCAAAAAAATCCTAAGTACGCCTACTAGAAGATAATATACAGCGGTTTAAATACTTCGAAATTTTAAAAAATAAAAAATACCCTTCCACTATTTTGAATATAGCGTCTGAACCGTTTCTCTCCGAGAAACCCGAATGAAATATGTCGAAAGAGGAGAGTTTCGCACTTGAAATGAGCCAAAAAAATACTAAATACGCCTTCTAGAAGATAAGAAACAGCGTTTTAAAAACTTCGAAATTTTAAAAAATCAAAAATACCCTTCCACTATTTTGAATATAGCGTCTGGACCGTTACTCCCTGAATGAAATGATTCGAAAGAGGAGAGTTTCGCGCTTGTAGGGAGCCAAAAAAATCCTAAATACGCCTACTAGAAGATAAGATACAGCGGTTTAAATCTTCAAAATTTTAAGAAATCAAAGATAACCTTCCACTACTTTGAATGTAGCGTCTAAACCGTTACACTCCGAAAAATCCGAATGAAATGATTCGAAAGAGGAGAGCTTCACGCTTGAAATGAGCCAAAAAAATCCTAAATACGACTACTAGAAGATAAGAAACAGCGGTTTGAAAACTCCGAAATTTTAAAAAATCAAAAATACTCTTCCACTATTTTGAATATAGCGTTTGAACCGTTTCTATACGAAAAACTCGAATGAAATGATTCGAAAGAGGAGAGTTTCGCTCTTGAAATGAGCAAAAAAAATCCTAAATACGACTACTTGAAGATAAAATACAGCCGTTTAAATACGCCGAAATTTGAAAAAAAATATACTCTTCCACTATTTCGAATATAGCGTCTGAACTCTCTACGAAAAACCCGAATTAAATGATTCGAAAGAGGAGAGTCTCGCGCTTGAAATGAGCCAAAAAAATCCTAACTACGCCTACTAGAAAATAAGATACAGCGGTTTAAAGCTCAGAAATTTTAAAAAATCAAAAATACCCTTAAACTATTATGAATATTAAATCTGAACCGTTTCTCTACGAAAAACCCGAATGAAATGATTCGAAAGAGGAGAATTTCGCGCTTGAAATGAGCCGAAAAAATCGTAAATGCGCCTACGAGAAGATAAGATACAGCGGTTTAAAGCTCCGAAATTTTAAAAAATCTAAAGTACTATTTCCACTATTTTGAATATTTAGTCTGAACTGTTTCTCTCCGAAAAACCCGAATGAAATGATTCGGAATAGGAGAGTTTCGCGCTTGAAATGAGCCAAAAAAATCCTAAATACGCCTACTAGAAGATAAGATACTGCGGTTTAAATCTCCGAAATTTGAAGAAATCAACAATACCCTTCCACTATTTTGAATATAGCGTCTAAACCGTTTCACTTCGTAAAACTCGATGAAATGATAAGTAAGAGGAGAGTTTCGCGCATGAAATGAGCCAAAAAAAGCCTAAATACGCCTACGAGAAGATAAGATACAGCGGTTTGAAAACTCCGAAATATGAAAATATCAAAAATACCCATCCACTCTTTTGAATGTAGCGTCTAAACCGTTTCACTCCGAAAAACCCGAATGAAGTTATTCGAATGAGGAGAGTTTCGCGCTTGAAATGAGCCAAAAAAATCCTAAATAGGCCTACTAGAAAATAAAATACAGCGGTTTAAATCTCCGAAATTTTAAAAAATCAAAAATACCCCTCCACTATTTTGAATATAGCGTCTAAACCGTTTCACTTCGTAAAACTCGAATGAAATGGTACGAAAGAGGAAAGTTTCGCGCTTGAAATGAGCCGAAAAAATCCTAAATAGGCCTACTAGAAAATAAGATACTGCGGTTTGAAAACTCCGAAATTTTAAAAAATCAAAAATACCCCTCCACGATTTTGAATATAGCGTCTAAACCGTTTCCCTTCGTAAAACTAGAATAAAATGGTACTAGAAAATAAGATACAGAGGTTAAAACTCCGAAATCTTAAAAAATCAAAAATCCCCTTCCACTATTTTGAATATTTAGTCTGAATCGTTTCTCTCCGAAAAACTCGAATGAAATGATTCGAAAGAGGAGAGTCTCGCGCTTGAAATGAGCCAAAGAAATCCTAAATATGCCTACTAAAAGATAAAATACAGCCGTTTAAATACGCCGAAATTAGAAAAAAAATATACTCTTCCACTATTTTGAATATAGCGTCTGAACTCTCTACGAAAAACCCGAATGAAATAATACGAAACAGGAGAGTCTCGCGCTTGAAATGAGCCAAAAAAATCCTAAGTACGCCTACTAGAAGATAATATACAGCGGTTTAAAAACTTCGAAATTTTAAAAAATCTAAAATACCCTTCCACTATTTTGAATATAGCGTCTGAACGGTTTCTCTCCGAATGAAATGATTCGAAAGAGGAGAGTTTCGCGCTTGTAGGGAGCTAAAAAAATCCTAAATACGCCTACTAGATGATAAGATACAGCGGTTTAAATACTTCGAAATTTTAGAAAATCAAAAATACCCTTCCACTACCTTGATTACAGCGTCTGAACCGTTTCTCTCCGAAAAACCCGAATGAAATCAATCGTAACAGGAGAGTTTCGCGCTTGTAAGGAGCCAAAAAAATCCTAAGTACGCCTACTAGAAGATAATATACAGCGGTTTAAATACTTCGAAATTTTAAAAAATAAAAAATACCCTTCCACTATTTTGAATATAGCGTCTGAACCGTTTCTCTCCGAGAAACCCGAATGAAATATGTCGAAAGAGGAGAGTTTCGCACTTGAAATGAGCCAAAAAAATACTAAATACGCCTTCTAGAAGATAAGAAACAGCGTTTTAAAAACTTCGAAATTTTAAAAAATCAAAAATACCCTTCCACTATTTTGAATATAGCGTCTGGACCGTTACTCCCTGAATGAAATGATTCGAAAGAGGAGAGTTTCGCGCTTGTAGGGAGCCAAAAAAATCCTAAATACGCCTACTAGAAGATAAGATACAGCGGTTTAAATCTTCAAAATTTTAAGAAATCAAAGATAACCTTCCACTACTTTGAATGTAGCGTCTAAACCGTTACACTCCGAAAAACCCGAATGAAATGATTCGAAAGAGGAGAGCTTCACGCTTGAAATGAGCCAAAAAAATCCTAAATACGACTACTAGAAGATAAGAAACAGCGGTTTGAAAACTCCGAAATTTTAAAAAATCAAAAATACTCTTCCACTATTTTGAATATAGCGTTTGAACCGTTTCTATACGAAAAACTCGAATGAAATGATTCGAAAGAGGAGAGTTTCGCTCTTGAAATGAGCAAAAAAAATCCTAAATACGACTACTTGAAGATAAAATACAGCCGTTTAAATACGCCGAAATTTGAAAAAAAATATACTCTTCCACTATTTCGAATATAGCGTCTGAACTCTCTACGAAAAACCCGAATTAAATGATTCGAAAGAGGAGAGTCTCGCGCTTGAAATGAGCCAAAAAAATCCTAACTACGCCTACTAGAAAATAAGATACAGCGGTTTAAAGCTCAGAAATTTTAAAAAATCAAAAATACCCTTCCACTATTTTGAATATTAAATCTGAACCGTTTCTCTACGAAAAACCCGAATGAAATGATTCGAAAGAGGAGAATTTCGCGCTTGAAATGAGCCGAAAAAATCGTAAATGCGCCTACGAGAAGATAAGATACAGCGGTTTAAAACTCCGAAATTTTAAAAAATCTAAAGTACTATTTCCACTATTTTGAATATTTAGTCTGAACTGTTTCTCTCCGAAAAACCCGAATGAAATGATTCGGAATAGGAGAGTTTCGCGCTTGAAATGAGCCAAAAAAATCCTAAATACGCCTACGAGAAGATAAGATACAGCGGTTTGAAAACACCGAAATATGAAAACATCAAAAATGCTCTTCGACTCTATTGAAGATAGCGTCTGAATCGTTTCTCTCCGAAAAACTCGAATGAAATGATTCGAAAGAGGAGAGTCTCGCGCTTAAAATGAGCCAAAGAAATCCTAAATATGCCTACTAAAAGATAAAATACAGCCGTTTAAATACGCCGAAATTAGAAAAAAAATATACTCTTCCACTATTTTGAATATAGCGTCTAAACCGTTTCACTTCGTAAAACTATAATGAAATGATAAGAAGGAGGAGAGTTTCGCGCTTGAAATGAGCCAAAAAAAGCCTAAATACGCCTACGAGAAGATAAGATACAGCGGTTTGAAAACTCCGAAATATGAAAACATCAAAAATACCCATCCACTCTTTTGAATGTAGCGTCTAAACCGTTTCACTCCGAAAAACCCGAATGAAGTTATTCGAATGAGGAGAGTTTCGCGCTTGAAATGAGCCAAAAAAATCCTAAATAGGCCTACTAGAAAATAAGATACAGCGGTTTATATCTCCGAAATTTTAAAAAATCAAAAATACCCCTCCACTATTTTGAATATAGCGTCTAAACCGTTTCGCTTCGTAAAACTCGAATGAAATGGTACGAAAGAGGAAAGTTTCGCGCTTGAAATGAGCCGAAAAAATCCTAAATAGGCCTACTAGAAAATAAGATACTGTGGTTTGAAAACTCCGAAATTTTAAAAAATCAAAAATACCCCTCCACTATTTTGAATATAGCGTCTAAACCGTTTCACTTCGTAAAACTAGAATAAAATGGTACGAAAGAGGAAAGTTTCGCGCTTGAAATGAGCCGAAAAAATCCTAAATAGTCCTACTAGAAAATAAGATACTGCGGTTTGAAAACTCCGAAATTTGAAAAAATCAAAAATACCATTCCATTATTATGAATATAGCGTCTGAACCCTTTCTCTACGAAAAACTCGAATGAAATGATTCGATAGAGGAGAGTCTCGCGCTTGAAATGAGCCAAAAAAATCCTAAATACGACTACTAGAAAATAAGATACAGCGACATAAAGCACCGAAATTTTAAAAAATCAAAAATAACCTTCCACTATTTTGAATATAGCGTCTGAACCCTTTCTCTACGAAAAACCCGAATGAAATGATTCGAAAGAGGAGAATTTCGCGCTTGAAATGAGCCGAAAAAATCGTAAATGCGCCTACGAGAAGATAAGATACAGCGGTTTAAAGCTCAGAAATTTTAAAAAATCAAAAATACCCTTCCACTATTTTGAATATTTAGTCTGAACAGTTTCTCTCCGAAAAACCCGAATGAAATGATTCGAAAGAGGAGAGTTTCTTGCTTGAAATGAGCCAAAAAAATCCTAAATAAACCTACGAGAAGATAAGATACAGCGGTTTGAAAACTCCGAAATATGAAAACATGAAAAATACCCTTCCACTCTTTTGAATGTAGCGTCTTAACCGTTTCACTCCGAAAAACCCGAATGAAATGGTTCGAAAGAGGAGAGTTTCTCGCTTGAAATGAGCCAAAAAAATCCTAAATACGACTACTAGAAGATAAGATACAGCGGTTTAAATCTTCAAAATTTTAAGAAATCAAAGATAACCTTCCACAACTTTGAATGTAGCGTCTAAACCGTTACACTCCGAAAAACCCGAATGAAATGATTCGAAAGAGGAGAGCTTCACGCTTGAAATGAGCCAAAAAAATCCTAAATACGACTACTAGAAGATAAGAAACAGCGGTTTGAAAACTACGAAATTTTAAAAAATCAAAAATACTCTTCCACTCTTTTGAATATAGCGTTTGAACCGTTTCTATACGAAAAACTCGAATGAAATGATTCGAAAGAGGAGAGTTTCGCGCTTGAAATGAGCCAAAAAAATCCTAAATACGACAACTTGAAGATAAAATACAGCCGTTTAAATATGCCGAAATTTGAAAAAAAATATACTCTTCCACTATTTCGAATATAGCGTCTGAATTATCTACGAAAAACCCGAATTAAATGATTCGAAAGAGGAGAGTCTCGCGCTTGAAATGAGCCAAAAAAATCCTAACTACGCCTACTAGAAAATAAGATACAGCGGTTTAAAGCTCAGAAATTTTAAAAAATCAAAAATACCCTTCCACTCTTTTGAATATTTAGTCTGAACCGTTTCTCTCAGAAAAACCCGAATGAAATGATTCGAAAGAGGAGAGTTTCGCGCTTGAAATGAGCCGAAAATATCCTAAATACGACTACTAGAAGATAAGATAAAGCTGTTTGAAAACTCCGAAATTTTAAAAAATCAAAAATGCTCTTCCACTCTTTCGAAGAT
>NW_028256624.1:0-43832 GCF_048593485.1 Apis florea | reverse complement strand
TGTTTCGAAAGAGGAAAGTTTCGCGCTTGTAAGGATCCAAAAAAATTCTAAACACGCCTACTAGAATATAAGACACAGCGGTTTAAAAATTCCGAAATTTTAAAAAATCAAAAATACCCTTCCACTATTTTGAATATAGCGTCTGAACCGTTTCTCTCCGAAAAACCCGAATGAAATGATTCGAAAGAGGAGGGATTCGCGCTTGAAATGAGCCAAAATATCTTAAATACGCCAACTAGAAGATAAGATACAGCGGTTTAAAAACTTCGAAAATTTAAAAAATCAAAAATACCCTTCCACTCTTTTGAATATAGCGTCTAAACCGTTCCTCTCCGAAAAACCCGAATGAAATGCGTCGAAAGAGGAGAGTTTCGCGCTTGTAAGGAACTGAAAAAATCCTAAATACACCTACTAGAAGATAAGATACAGCGGTTTAAATCATCGAAATTTTAAAAAATCGAAAATACCCTTCCACTATTTTGAATATAGCGTCAGAACCGTTTCTCTCCGAAAAACCCGAATGAAATCCGACGAAAGAGGAGAGTTTCTCGCTTGTAAGGAGCCAAAAAAATCCTAAATACGCCTACTAGAAGATAAGATACAGCGGTTTAAAAACTTCGAAATTTTAAAAAATAAAAAATACCCTTCCAATATTTTGAATATAGCGTCTGAACCGATCCTCTCCGAAATACCCGAATGAAATGCGTCGAAAGAGGAGAGTTTCGGGCTTGTAAGGAGACGAAAAAATCTTAAATACGCCTACTAGAAGATAAGATACAGCGGTTTAAATATTCCGAAATTTTAAAAAATCAAAAATACCCTTCCACTATTTTGAATATAGCGTCTGAACCGTTTCTCTCCGAAAAACCCGAATGAAATGATTCGAAAGAGGAGGGATTCGCGCTTGAAATTAGCCAAAAAAATCCTAAATACTCCAACTAGAAGATAAGATACCGCGGTTTAAAAACTTCGAAAATTTAAAAAATCAAAAATACCCTTCCACTATTTTGAATATAGCGTCAGAAACGTTTCTCTCCGAAAAACCCGAATGAAATCCGACGAAAGAGGAGAGTTTCTCGCTTGTAAGGAGCCAAAAAAATCCTAAATACGCCTACTAGAAGATAAGATACAGCGGTTTAAAAACTTCGAAATTTTAAAAAATAAAAAATACCCTTCCACTATTTTGAATATAGCGTCTGAACCGATCCTCTCCGAAATACCCGAATGAAATGCGTCGAAAGAGGAGAGTTTCGGGCTTGTAAGGAGACGAAAAAATCCTAAATACGCCTACTAGAAGATAAGATACAGCAGTTTAAAAATTCCGAAATTTTAAAATATCAAGAATACCCTTCCACTATTTTGAATATAGCGTCTGAACCGTTTCTGTCCGAAAAACCCGTATGAAATCAGTCGAAAGAGGAGAGTTTCGCGCTTGTAAGGAGCCAAAAAAAAACCTAAATACGCCAAGTAGAAGATAAGATACAGCGGTTTAAAATTTCCGAAATTTTAAAAAATCAAAAATAGCCTTCCACTATTTAGAATATATCGTCTGAACCGTTTCTCTCCGAAAAACCCGAATGAAATCATTCGAAAGAGGAGAGTTTCGCGCTTGAAATAAGCCAAAAAAATCCTAAACACGCCTACTAGAATATAAGATACAGCGGTTTAAAAATTCCGATATTTTAAAAAATCAAAAATTCCCTTCCAATATTTTGAATATAGCGTCTGAACCGTTTCTCTCCGAAAAACCCGAATGAAATGGTACGAAAGAGGAGAGTTTCGCGCTTAAAAGGAGCCAAAAAAATCGTAAATACGCCTACTAGAAGATAAGATACAGCGGTTTAAATACTTCGAAATTTTAAAAAATCAAAAATACCCTTCCACTATTTTTAATATAGCGTCTGAACCATTCCTCTGCGAAAAACCTGATTGAAGTCCGACGAAAGAGGAGAGTTTCGTGCTTGAAATGAGCCAAAAAAATCCTAAACACTCCTACTAGAAGATAAGATACAGCGGTTTAAAAATTACGAAATTTTAAAAAATCAAAAATACCCTTCCACTATTTTAAATATAGCGTCTGAACCGTTCCTCTCCGAAAAACCCGAATGAAATGTTTCGAAAGAGGAGAGTTTCGCGCTTGTAAGGATCCAAAAAAATCCTAAACACGCCTACTAGAATATAAGATACTGCGGTTTAAAAATTCCGAAATTTTAAAAAATCAAAAATACCCTTCCACTATTTTGAATATAGCGTCTGAACCGTTTCTCTCCGAAAAACCCGAATGAAATGATTCGAAAGAGGAGGGATTCGCGCTTGAAATGAGCCAAAATATCTTAAATACGCCAACTAGAAGATAAGATACAGCGGTTTAAAAACTTCGAAAATTTAAAAAATCAAAAATACCCTTCCACTCTTTTGAATATAGCGTCTAAACCGTTCCTCTCCGAAAAACCCGAATGAAATGCGTCGAAAGAGGAGAGTTTCGCGCTTGTAAGGAACTGAAAAAATCCTAAATACACCTACTAGAAGATAAGATACAGCGGTTTAAATCATCGAAATTTTAAAAAATCGAAAATACCCTTCCACTATTTTGAATATAGCGTCAGAACCGTTTCTCTCCGAAAAACCCGTATGAAATGAGTCGAAAGAGGAGAGTTTCGCGCTTGTAAGGAGCAAAAAACATCCTAAATACGCCAACTAGAAGATAAGATACAGCAGTTTAAAAATTCCGAAATTTTAAAAAATCAAAAATACCCTTCCACTATTTTGAATATAGCGTCTGAACCGTTTCTGTCCGAAAAACCCGTATGAAATGAGTCGAAAGAGGAGAGTTTCGCGCTTGTAAGGAGCAAAAAACATCCTAAATACGCCAACTAGAAGATAAGATACAGCGGTTTAAAAACTTCGAATATTTAAAAAATCAAAAATACCCTTCCACTCTTTTGAATATAGCGTCTGAACCGTTTCTCTCCGAAAAACCCGTATGAAATCAGTCGAAAGAGGAGAGTTTCGCGCTTGTAAGGAACCGAAAAAATCCTAAATACACCTTCTAGAAGATAAGATACAGCGGTTTAAATCATCGAAATTTTAAAAAATCAAAAATACCCTACCACTATTTTGAATATAGCGTCTGAACCGTTCCTCTCCGAAAAACCCGAATGAAATCCGACGAAAGAGGAGAGTTTCGCGCATGTAAGGAGCCAAAAAAATCCTAAATACGCCTACTAGAAGATAAGATACAGCTGTTTTAAAACTTCGAAATTTTAAAAAATCAAAAATACCCTTCCACTATTTTGAATATAGCGTCTGAACCGTTCCTCTCCGAAAAACCCGAATGAAATGCGTCGAAAGAGGAGAGTTTCGCGCTTGTAAGGAGACGAAAAAATCCTAAATACGCCTACTAGAAGATAAGATACAGCAGATTAAATACTCCGAAATTTTAAAAAATCAAAAATAGCCTTTCACTATTTTGAATATATCGTCTGAACCGTTCCTCTCCGAAAAACCCGAATGAAATCCGACGAAAGAGGAGAGTTTCTCGCTTGTAAGGAGCCAAAAAAATCCTAAATACGCCTACTAGAAGATAAGATACAGCGGTTTAAATATTCCGAAATTTTAAAAAATCAAAAATACCCTTCCACTATTTTGAATATAGCGTCTGAACCGTTTCTCTCCGAAAAACCCGAATGAAATGATTCGAAAGAGGAGGGATTCGCGCTTGAAATTAGCCAAAAAAATCCTAAATACTCCAACTAGAAGATAAGATACAGCGGTTTAAAAACTTCGAAAATTTAAAAAATCAAAAATACCCTTCCACTATTTTGAATATAGCGTCAGAACCGTTTCTCTCCGAAAAACCCGAATGAAATCCGACGAAAGAGGAGAGTTTCTCGCTTGTAAGGAGCCAAAAAAATCCTAAATACGCCTACTAGAAGATAAGATACAGCGGTTTAAAAACTTCGAAATTTTAAAAAATAAAAAATACCCTTCCACTATTTTGAATATAGCGTCTGAACCGATCCTCTCCGAAATACCCGAATGAAATGCGTCGAAAGAGGAGAGTTTCGGGCTTGTAAGGAGACGAAAAAATCCTAAATACGCCTACTAGAAGATAAGATACAGCAGTTTAAAAATTCCGAAATTTTAAAATATCAAGAATACCCTTCCACTATTTTGAATATAGCGTCTGAACCGTTTCTCTACGAAAAACGCGAACGATATCATTCGAAAGAGGAGATTTTCGCGCTTGAAATAAGCCAAAAAAATCCTAAACACGCCTACTAGAATATAAGATACAGCGGTTTAAAATTTCCGAAATTTTAAAAAATCAAAAATAGCCTTCCACTATTTAGAATATATCGTCTGAACCGTTTCTCTCCGAAAAACCCGAATGAAATCATTCGAAAGAGGAGAGTTTCGCGCTTGTAAGGAGCAAAAAACATCCTAAATACGCCAACTAGAAGATAAGATACAGCGGTTTAAAAACTTCGAATATTTAAAAAATCAAAAATACCCTTCCACTCTTTTGAATATAGCGTCTGAACCGTTTCTCTCCGAAAAACCCGTATGAAATCAGTCGAAAGAGGAGAGTTTCGCGCTTGTAAGGAACCGAAAAAATCCTAAATACACCTTCTAGAAGATAAGATACAGCGGTTTAAATCATCGAAATTTTAAAAAATCAAAAATACCCTACCACTATTTTGAATATAGCGTCTGAACCGTTCCTCTCCGAAAAACCCGAATGAAATCCGACGAAAGAGGAGAGTTTCGCGCATGTAAGGAGCCAAAAAAATCCTAAATACGCCTACTAGAAGATAAGATACAGCTGTTTTAAAACTTCGAAATTTTAAAAAATCAAAAATACCCTTCCACTATTTTGAATATAGCGTCTGAACCGTTCCTCTCCGAAAAACCCGAATGAAATGCGTCGAAAGAGGAGAGTTTCGCGCTTGTAAGGAGACGAAAAAATCCTAAATACGCCTACTAGAAGATAAGATACAGCGGTTTAAATCATCGAAATTTTAAAAAATCAAAAATACCCTTCCACTATTTTGAATATAGCGTATGAACCGTTCCTCTCCGAAAAACCCGAATGAAATCCGACGAAAGAGGAGAGTTTCGCGCTTGAAATGAGCCAAAAAAATCCTAAATACCCCTACTAAAAGATAAGATACAACGGTTTAAAACTTCGAAATTAAAAAAAATCAAAAATACCCTTCCACTATTTTGAATATAGCGTCTGAACCGTTTCTCTCCGAAAAACCCGAATGAAATGATTCGAAAGAGGAGGGTTTCGCGCTTGTAGGGAGCCAGAAAAATCCTAAATATGCCTACTAAAAGTTAAGGTACAGCGGTTTAAATAATTCGAAATTTTAAAAAATCAGAAATACGCTTCCACTATTTTGAATATAGCGTCTGAACCGATCCTCTCCGAAAAACCCGAATGAAATGCGTCGAAAGAGGAGAGTTTCGCGCTTGTATGGAGACGAAAAAATCCTAAATACGCCTACTAGAAGATAAGATACAGCAGATTAAATACTCCGAAATTTTAAAAAATCAAAAATAGCCTTTCACTATTTTGAATATATCGTCTGAACCGTTCCTCTCCGAAAAACCCGAATGAAATCCGACGAAAGAGGAGAGTTTCTCGCTTGTAAGGAGCCAAAAAAATCCTAAATACGCCTACTAGAAGATAAGATACAGCGGTTTAAATATTCCGAAATTTTAAAAAATCAAAAATACCCTTCCACTATGTTGAATATAGCGTCTGAACCGTTTCTCTCCGAAAAACCCGAATGAAATGATTCGAAAGAGGAGGGATTCGCGCTTGAAATTAGCCAAAAAAATCCTAAATACTCCAACTAGAAGATAAGATACAGCAGTTTAAAAATTCCGAAATTTTAAAAAATCAAAAATACCCTTCCACTATTTTGAATATAGCGTCTGAACCGTTTCTGTCCGAAAAACCCGTATGAAATGAGTCGAAAGAGGAGAGTTTCGCGCTTGTAAGGAGCAAAAAACATCCTAAATACGCCAACTAGAAGATAAGATACAGCGGTTTAAAAACTTCGAATATTTAAAAAATCAAAAATACCCTTCCACTCTTTTGAATATAGCGTCTGAACCGTTTCTCTCCGAAAAACCCGTATGAAATCAGTCGAAAGAGGAGAGTTTCGCGCTTGTAAGGAACCGAAAAAATCCTAAATACACCTTCTAGAAGATAAGATACAGCGGTTTAAATCATCGAAATTTTAAAAAATCAAAAATACCCTACCACTATTTTGAATATAGCGTCTGAACCGTTCCTCTCCGAAAAACCCGAATGAAATCCGACGAAAGAGGAGAGTTTCGCGCATGTAAGGAGCCAAAAAAATCCTAAATACGCCTACTAGAAGATAAGATACAGCTGTTTTAAAACTTCGAAATTTTAAAAAATCAAAAATACCCTTCCACTATTTTGAATATAGCGTCTGAACCGTTCCTCTCCGAAAAACCCGAATGAAATGCGTCGAAAGAGGAGAGTTTCGCGCTTGTAAGGAGACGAAAAAATCCTAAATACGCCTACTAGAAGATAAGATACAGCGGTTTAAATCATCGAAATTTTAAAAAATCAAAAATACCCTTCCACTATTTTGTATATAGCGTATGAACCGTTCCTCTCCGAAAAACCCGAATGAAATCCGACGAAAGAGGAGAGTTTCGCGCTTGAAATGAGCCAAAAAAATCCTAAATACCCCTACTAAAAGATAAGATACAACGGTTTAAAACTTCGAAATTAAAAAAAATCAAAAATACCCTTCCACTATTTTGAATATAGCGTCTGAACCGTTTCTCTCCGAAAAACCCGAATGAAATGATTCGAAAGAGGAGGGTTTCGCGCTTGTAGGGAGCCAGAAAAATCCTAAATATGCCTACTAAAAGTTAAGGTACAGCGGTTTAAATAATTCGAAATTTTAAAAAATCAGAAATACGCTTCCACTATTTTGAATATAGCGTCTGAACCGATCCTCTCCGAAAAACCCGAATGAAATGCGTCGAAAGAGGAGAGTTTCGCGCTTGTAAGGAGACGAAAAAATCCTAAATACGCCTACTAGAAGATAAGATACAGCAGATTAAATACTCCGAAATTTTAAAAAATCAAAAATAGCCTTTCACTATTTTGAATATATCGTCTGAACCGTTCCTCTCCGAAAAACCCGAATGAAATCCGACGAAAGAGGAGAGTTTCTCGCTTGTAAGGAGCCAAAAAAATCCTAAATACGCCTACTAGAAGATAAGATACAGCGGTTTAAATATTCCGAAATTTTAAAAAATCAAAAATACCCTTCCACTATTTTGAATATAGCGTCTGAACCGTTTCTCTCCGAAAAACCCGAATGAAATGATTCGAAAGAGGAGGGATTCGCGCTTGAAATTAGCCAAAAAAATCCTAAATACTCCAACTAGAAGATAAGATACAGTGGTTTTAATATTCCGAAATTTTAAAAAACAAAAATACCCTTCCACTATTTTGAATTTAGCGTCTTAACCGTTTCTCTCCGAAAAACCCGAATGAAATGATTCGAAAGAGGAGTGTTTCGCGTTTGAAATGTGCTCAAAAAATCCTAAATACGACTACTAGAAGATAAGATACAGCGGTTTAAATATTCCGAAATTTTAAAAAATCAAAAATATCCTTCCACTATTTCGAATATATCGTCTGAACCGTTTCTCTCCGAAAAACGCGAATGAAATCAGTCGAAAGAGGTAAGTTTCGCGCTTGAAATGAGCCCAAAGAATCCTAAATACGCCTACTAGATGATAAGATACAGTGGTTTTAATATTCCGAAATTTTAAAAAACAAAAATACCATTCCACTATTTTGAATATAGCGTCTGGACCGTTCCTCTCCGAAAAACCCGAATGAAATGATTCGAAAGAGGAGTGTTTCGCGCTTGAAATGAGCTCAAAAAATCCTAAATACGACTACTAGAAGATAAGATACAGCGGTTTAAATATTCCGAAATTTTAAAAAACAAAAATACCTTTCCACTATTTTGAATATAGCGTTTGAACCATTTCTCTCCGAAAAACACGAATGAAGTCAGTGGAAAGAGGAGAGTTTCGCGCTCGAAATGAGCCAAAAAAATCCTAAATACGTCTACTAGAAGATAAGATACAGCGGTTTAAATCATCGAAATTTTAAAAAATCAAAAATACCCTACCACTATTTTGAATATAGCGTCTGAACCGTTCCTCTCCGAAAAACCCGAATGAAATCCGACGAAAGAGGAGAGTTTCGCGCTTGTAAGGAGCCAAAAAAATCCTAAATACGCCTACTAGAAGATATGATACAGCTGTTTTAAAACTTCGAAATTTTAAAAAATCAAAAATACCCTTCCACTATTTTGAATATAGCGTCTGAACCGTTTCTCACCGAAAAACCCGAATGAAATGGTTCGAAAGAGGTGGGTTTCGCGCTTGTAGGGAGCCAAAAAAATCCTAAATACGCCTACTAGAAGATAATATACAGCGGTTCAAATACTTCGAAGTTTTAAAAAATCAAAAATATCCTTCCACTATTTTGAATATAGCGTCTGAACCGTTTCTCTCCGAAAAACCCGAATGAAATCAGTCGAAAGAGGAGAGTTTCTCGCTTGCAAGGAGCCAAAAAAATCCTAAATACGCTTACTAGAAGATAAGATACAGCAGTTTAAAACTTCGAAATTTTAAAAAATCAAAAATATCCTTCCACTATTTTGAATATAGCGTCTGAACCGTTTCTCTCCGAAAACCCCGAATGAAATCAGTCGAAAGAGGAGAGTTTCGCGCTAGTAAGGAGCCAAAAAAATCCTAAATACGACTACTAGAAGATAAGATACAGCGGTTTAAATATACCGAAATTTTAAAAAATCAAAAATACCCTTCCACTATTTCGAATATAGCATCTGAACCGTTTCTCTCCGAAAAACCCGAATGAAATGATTCGAAAGAGGAGAGTTTCGCGCTTGAAATGAGCCAAAAAAATCCTAAATACCCCTACTAAAAGATAAGATACAACGGTTTAAAACTTCGAAATTTAAAAAAATCAAAAATACCCTTCCACTATTTTGAATATAGCGTCTGAACCGTTTCTCTCCGAAAAACCCGAATGAAATGATTCGAAAGAGGAGGGTTTCGCGCTTGTAGGGAGCCAAAAAAATCCTAAATATGCCTACTAGAAGTTAAGGTACAGCGGTTTAAATAATTCGAAATTTTAAAAAATCAGAAATACCCTTCCACTATTTTGAATATAGCGTCTGAACCGTTTCTCTCCGAAAAACCCGAATGAAATGCGTCGAAAGAGGAGAGTTTCGCGCTTGTAAGGAGACGAAAAAATCCTAAATACGCCTACTAGAAGATAAGATACAGCGGTTTAAATACTCCGAAATTTTAAAAAATCAAAAATAGCCTTTCACTATTTTGAATATAGCGTCTGAACCGTTCCTCTCCGAAAAACCCGAATGAAATCCGTCGAAAGAGGAGAGTTTCTCGCTTGTAAGGAGACAAAAAAATCCTAAATACGCCTACTAGAAGATAAGATACAGCGGTTTAAATATTTCGAAATTTTAAAAAATCAAAAATACCCTTCCACTATTTTGAATATAGCGTCTGAACCGTTTCTCTCCGAAAAACCCGAATGAAATGAGTCGAAAGAGGAGGGTTTCGCGCTTGAAATTAGCCAAAAAAATCCTAAATACGCCAACTAGAAGATAAGATACAGCGGTTTAAAAACTTCGAAATTTTAAAAAATCAAAAATACCCTTCCACTATTTTGAATATAGCGTCAGAACCGTTTCTCTCCGAAAAACCCGAATGAAATCCTACGAAAGAGGAGAGTTTCTCGCTTGTAAGGAGCCAAAAAAATCCTAAATACGCCTACTAGAAGATAAGATACAGCGGTTTAAAAACTTCGAAATTTTAAAAAATAAAAAATACCCTTCCACTATTTTGAATATAGCGTCTGAACCGTTCCTCTCCGAAATACCCGAATGAAATGCGTCGAAAGAGGAGAGTTTCGCGCTTGTAAGGAGACGAAAAAATCCTAAATACGCCTACTAGAAGATAAGATACAGCAGTTTAAATATTCCGAAATTTTAAAATATCAAGAATACCCTTCCACTATTTTGAATATAGCGTCTGAACCGTTTCTGTCCGAAAAACCCGTATGAAATCAGTCGAAAGAGGAGAGTTTCGCGCTTGTAAGGAGCCAAAAAAAAACCTAAATACGCCTAGTAGAAGATAAGATACAGCGGTTTAAAATTTCCGAAATTTTAAAAAATCAAAAATAGCCTTCCACTATTTAGAATATATCGTCTGAACCGTTTCTCTCCGAAAAACCCGAATGAAATGATTCGAAAGAGGAGTGTTTCGCGCTTGAAATGTGCTCAAAGAATCCTAAATACGACTACTAGAAGATAAGATACAGCGGTTTAAAAACTTCGAAATTTTAAAAAATCAAAAATATCCTTCCACTATTTTGAATATAGCGTCTGAACCGTTTGTCTCCGAAAAACCCGAATGAAATCAGTCGAAAGAGGAGAGTTTCGCGCTTGTAAGGAGCCAAAAAAATCCTAAATACGCCTACTAGAAGATGAGATACAGCGGTTTAAAGACTTCGAAATTTTAAAAAATCAAAAATACCCTTCCACTCTTTTGAATATAGCGTCTCAACCGTTTCTATCCGAAAAACCCGAATGAAATGGTTCGAAAGAGTATAGTTTCGCGCTTGTAAAGAGTCAAAAAAATCCTTAATACGCCTACTAGAAGATAAGATACAGCGGTTTAAATACTTCGAAATTTTAAAAAATCAAAAATACCCTTCCACTAATTTGAATATAGTGTCTGAACCGTTTCTCTCAGAAAAACCCGAATTAAATCAGTCGAAAGAGTAAAGTTTCGCGCTTGTAAGGAACAAAAAAAATTCTAAATACGCCTACTAGAAGATAAGATACAGCGGTTTAAATACTTCGAAATTTTAAAAAATCTAAAATACCCTTCCACTATTTTGAATATTGCGTCTGAACCGTTCCTCTCCGAAAAACTCGAATAAAATCCGTAGAAAGAGGAGTGTTTCGAGCTTAAAATGAACTCAAAAAATCCTCAATACGCCTACTAGAAGATAAGATACAGCGGTTTAAATATTCCGAAATTTTAAAAAATCAAAAATACCCTTCCACTATTTTGAATATTGCGTCTGAACTCGAATAAAATCCGTCGAAAGAGGAGTGTTTCGCGCTTGAAATGAGCTCAAAAAATCCTAAATACGACTACTAGAAGATAAGATACAGCAGTTTAAAAACTCCGAAATTTTAAAAAATCAAAAATAGCCTTTCACTATTTTGAATATATCGTCTGAACCGTTACTCTCCGAAAAACCCGAATGAAATGAGTCGAAAGAGGAGGGTTTCGCGCTTGAAATGAGCCAAAAAAATCCTAAATACGCCTACTAGAAGATAAGATACAGCGGTTTAAAGACTTCGAAAATTTAAATAATCAAAAATACCCTTCCACTATTTTGAATATAGCGTCTAAACAGTTCCTCTCCGAAAAACCCGAATGAAATGAGTCGAAAGAGGAGTGTTTCGCGCTTGAAATGAGCCCAAAAAATACTAAATACGCCTACTAGAAGATAAGATACAGCGGTTTAAAGACTTCGAAATTTTAAAAAATCAAAAATACCCTTCCTCTAATTTGAATATAGCGTCTTAACCGTTTCTCTCCGAAAAACGCGAATGAAATCAGTCAAAAGAGGAGAGTTTCGCGCTTGAAATGAGCCAAAAAAATCCTAAACACTCCTACTAGAAGATAAGATACTGCGGTTTAAAAATTACGAAATTTTAAAAAATCAAAAATAACCTTCCACTATTTTGAATATAGAGTCTGAACCGTTTCTCTCCGAAAAACCCGAATGAAATCAGTCGAAAGAGGAGAGTTTCGCGCTTGTAAGGAGCCAAAAAAATCCTAAATACGCCTACTAGAAGATGAGATACAGCGGTTTAAAGACTTCGAAATTTTAAAAAATCAAAAATACCCTTCCACTCTTTTGAATATAGCGTCTCAACCGTTTCTATCCGAAAAACCCGAATGAAATGGTTCGAAAGAGTATAGTTTCGCGCTTGTAAAGAGTCAAAAAAATCCTTTATACGCCTACTAGAAGATAAGATACAGCGGTTTAAATACTTCGAAATTTTAAAAAATCAAAAATACCCTTCCACTAATTTGAATATAGCGTCTGAACCGTTTCTCTCCGAAAAACCCGAATGAAATCAGTCGAAAGAGTAGAGTTTCGCGCTTGTAAGGAGCGAAAAAAATTCTAAATACGCCTACTAGAAGATATGATACAGCGGTTTAAATACTTCGAAATTTTAAAAAATGAAAAATACCATTCCACTATTTTGAATATAGCGTCTAAACCGTTTCTCTCCTAAAAACCAGAATGAAATGAGTCGAAAGAGGAGAGTTTCGCGCTTGTAAGGAGCCAAAAAATCCTAAATACGCCTACTAGAAGATAAGATACAGCTGTTTAAAAATTCCGAAATTTTAAAAAATCAAAAATATACTTCCACTATTTCGAATATATCGTCTGAACCGTTTCTCTCTGAAAAACGCGAATGAAATCAGTCGAAAGTGGTATGTTTCGCGCTTGAAATGAGCCCAAAGAATCCTAAATACGCCTACTAGATGATAAGATACAGTGGTTTTAATATTCCGAAATTTTAAAAAACAAAAATACCCTTCCACTATTTTGAATATAGCGTCTGAACCGTTCATCTCCGAAAAACGCGAATGAAATGATTCGAAAGAGGAGTGTTTCGCGCTTGAAATGAGCTCAAAAAATCCTAAATACGACAACTAGAAGATAAGATACGGCGGTTTAAATATTCCGAAATTTTAAAAAACAAAAATACCTTTCCACTATTTTGAATATAGCGTTTGAATCATTTCTCTCCGAAAAACCCGAATGAAGTCAGTGGAAAGAGGAGAGTTTCTCGCTTGAAATGAGCCCAAAAAATCTTAAATGCGCCTACTAGAAGATAAGATACAGCGGTTTAAAAATTCCGAAATTTTAAAAAATCTAAAATACCCTTCCACTATTTTGAATATTGCGTCTGAACCGTTCCTCTCCGAAAAACTCGAATAAAATCCGTAGAAAGAGGAGTTTTTCGCGCTTGAAATGAGCTCAAAAAATCCTTAATACGCCAACTAGAAGATAAGATACAGCGGTTTAAAAATTTCGAAATTTTAAAAAATCAAAAATACCCTTCCACTATATTGAATATTGCGTCTGAACCGTTCGTCTCCGAAAAACTCCAATAAAATCCGTCGAAAGAGGAGTGTTTCGCGCTTGAAATGAGCTCAAAAAATCCTAAATACGACTACTAGAAGATAAGATACAGCGGTTTAAATATACCGAAATTTTAAAAAATCAAAAATACCCTTCCACTATTTCGAATATAGCATCTGAACCGTTTCTCTCCGAAAAACCCGAATGAAATGATTCGAAAGAGGAGAGTTTCGCGCTTGAAATTTGCCAAAAAAATCCTAAATACGCTTACTAGAAGATAAGATACAGCGACTTAAATACTCCGAAATTTTAGAAAATCAAAAATACCCTTCCACTATTTTATACATTGCGTCTGAACCGTTTCTCTCCGAAAAACCGGAATGAAATCAGTCGAAAGAGGAGAGTTTCGCGCTTGAAATTTGCCAAAAAAATCCTAAATACGCTTACTAGAAGATAAGATACAGCGACTTAAATACTCCGAAATTTTAGAAAATCAAAAATACCCTTCCACTATTTTATATATTGCGTCTGAACCGTTTCTCTCCGAAAAACCCGAATGAAATCAGTCGAAAGAGGAGAGTTTTGCGCTTGTAAGGAGCCAAAAAAATCCTAAATACACATACCAAAAGATAAGATACAGCGGTTTAAATATTCCGAAATTTTAAAAAATCAAAAATACCCTTCCACTCTTTTGAATATAGCGTCTGAACCGTTCCTCTCCGAAAAACCCGAATGAAATGATTCGAAAGAGGATGGTTTCGCACTTGTAGGGAGCCAAAAAAATCCTAAATACGACTACTAGAAGATAAGATACAGCGGTTTAAATATACCGAAATTTTAAAAAATCAAAAATACCCTTCCACTATTTCGAATATAGCATCTGAACCGTTTCTCTCCGAAAAACCCGAATGAAATGATTCGAAAGAGGAGAGTTTCGCGCTTGAAATTTGCCAAAAAAATCCTAAATACGCTTACTAGAAGATAAGATACAGCGACTTAAATACTCCGAAATTTTAGAAAATCAAAAATACCCTTCCACTATTTTATATATTGCGTCTGAACCGTTTCTCTCCGAAAAACCCGAATGAAATCAGTCGAAAGAGGAGAGTTTTGCGCTTGTAAGGAGCCAAAAAAATCCTAAATACACATACCAAAAGATAAGATACAGCGGTTTAAACACTTCGAAATTTTAAAAAATCAAAAATACCCTTCCACTATTTTGAATATAGCGTCTGAAACGTTTCTCTCCGAAAAACCCGATTGAAATCAAACGAAAGAGGAGAGTTTCGCGCTTGAAATAAGCCAAATAAATCCTAAACACGCCTACTAGAATATAAGATACAGCGGTTTAAATATTCCGAAATTTTAAAAAATCAAAAATACCCTTCCACTCTTTTGAATATAGCGTCTGAACCGTTTCTCTCCGAAAAACCCGAATGAAATGATTCGAAAGAGGAGGGTTTCGCGCTTGTAGGGAGCCAAAAAAATCCTAAATACACATACTAAAAGATAAGATACAGCGGTTTAAATACTTCGAAATTTTAAAAAATCAAAAATACCCTTCCACTATTTTGAATATAGCGTCTGAACCGTATCTCTCCGAAAAACACGATTGAAATCAGTCGAAAGAGGAGAGTTTCGCGCTTGAAATGAGCCCAAAAAATACTAAATTCGCCTACTAGAAGATAAGATACAGCGGTTTAAATATTCCGAAATTTTAAAAAATCAAAAATACCCTTGCACTATTTTGAACATAGCGTCTGAAACGTTTCTCTCCGAAAAACCCGAATGAAATGATTCGAAAGAGAAGTGTTTCGCGCTTGAAATGAGCTCAAAAAATCCTAAATACGACTACTAGAAGATAAGATACAGCGGTTTAAATATTCCGAAATTTTAAAAAATCAAATATACCCTTCCTCTAATTTGAATATAGCGTCTTAACCGTTTCTTTCCGAAAACCCCGAATGAAATCAGTCGAAAGAGGAGAGTTTCGCGCTTGTAAGGAGCCAAAAAAATCCTAAATACGCCTACTAGAAGATGAGATACAGCGGTTTAAAGACTTCGAAATTTTAAAAAATCAAAAATACCCTTCCACTCTTTTGAATATAGCGTCTGAACCGTTTCTCTCCGAAAAACCAGAATGAAATCAGTCGAAAGAGTAGAGTTTCGCGCTTGAAAGGAGCCAAAAAAATTCTAAATACGCCTACTAGAAGATAAGATACAGCAGTTTAAATACTTCGAAATTTTAAAAAATCTAAAATATCCTTCCACTATTTTGAATATTGCGTCTGAACCGTTCCTCTCCGAAAAACTCGAATAAAATCCGTAGAAAGAGGAGTGTTTCGCGCTTGTAAGGAGCCAAAAAAATACTAAATACGCCTACTAGAAGATAAGATACAGCGTTTTAATGACTTCGAAATTTTAAAAAATCAAATATTCCCTTCCTCTATTTTGGATATAGCGTCTTAACCGTTTCTCTCCGAAAAACCCCAATGAAATCAGTCGAAAGAGGAGAGTTCCGCGCTTGTAAGGAGCCAAAAAAATCCTAAATACGCCTTCTAGAAGATAAGATACAGCGGTTTAAAAATCCCGAAATTTTAAAGAATCAAAAATACCATTCCACTACTTTGAATATAGCGTCTGAACTGTTTCTCTCCGAAAAACCCGAATGAAATCAGTCGAAAGAGGAGTGTTTCGCGCTTGTAAGGAGCCAAAAAAATTCTAAATACGCCTACTAGAAGATAAGATACAGCGGTTCAAATACTTCGAAATTTTAAAAAATCAAAAATACCCTCGCACTCTTTTGAATGGAGCGTCTGAACCGTTTCTCTCCGAAAAACCCGAATGAAATCAGTCGAAGGAGGAGAGTTTCGCGCTTGTAAGGAGCTAAAAAAATCCTAAATAAGCCTACTAGAAGAAAAGATACAGCGGTTTAAAAATCCCGAAATTTTAAAGAATCAAAAATACCCTTCCACTACTTTGAATATAGCGTCTGAACCGTTTCTCTCCGAAAAACCCGAATGAAATCAGTCGAAAGAGGAGAGTTTCTCGCTTGAAATGAGCCCAAAAAATATTAAATACGCCTACTAGAAGATAAGATACAGCGGTTTAAAAATTCCGAAATTTTAAAAAATCTAAAGTACCCTTCCACTCTTTTGAATATTGCGTCTGAACCGTTCCTCTCCGAAAAACTCGAATAAAATCCGTAGAAAGAGGAGTTTTTCGCGCTTGAAATGAGCTCAAAAAATCCTAAATACGCCAACTAGAAGATAAGATACAGCGGTTTAAAAATTCCGAAATGTTAAAAAATCAAAAATATCCTTCTACTATTTTGAATATTGCGTCTGAACCGATCCTCTCCGAAAAACTCGAATAAAATCCGTCGAAAGAGGAGTGTTTCGCGCTTGAAATGAGCTCAAAAAATCCTAAATACTCTTACTAGAAGATAAGATACAGCAATTTAAAAACTTCGAAATTTTAAAAAATCAAAGATATCCTTCCACTATTTTGAATATAGCGTCTGAACCGTTTCTCTCCGAAAAACCCGAATGAAATCAGTCGAAAGAGGAGAGTTTCGCGCTTGTAAGGAGCCAAAAAAATTCTAAATTCGCCTACTAGAAGATAAGATACAGCGGTTTAAATACTTCGAAATTTTAAAAAATGAAAAATACCATTCCACTATTTTGAATATAGCGTCTAAACCGTTTCTCTCCTAAAAACCAGAATGAAATGAGTCGAAAGAGGAGAGTTTCGCGCTTGTAAGGAGCAAAAAACATCCTAAATACGCCTACTAGAAGATAAGATACAGCGGTTCAAATACTTCGAAGTTTTAAAAAATCAAAGATACCCTCGCACTATTTTGAATATAGCGTCTGAAACGTTTCTCTCCGAAAGACCCGAATAAAATGATTCGAAAGAGGAGAGTTTCGCGCTTGAAATTTGCCAAAAAAATCCTAAATACGCTTACTAGAAGATAAGATATTAGTAAGTATTTAAGACAGCGACTTAAATACTCCGAAATTTTAGAAAATCAAAAATACCCTTCCACTATTTTATATATTGCGTCTGAACCGTTTCTCTCCGAAAAACCCGAATGAAATCAGTCGAAAGAGGAGAGTTTTGCGCTTGTAAGGAGCCAAAAAAATCCTAAATACGCATACCAGAAGATAAGATACAGCGGTTTAAAGACTTCGAAATTTTAAAAAATCAAAAATACCCTTCCACTATTTTGAATATAGCGTCTGAACCGTTTCTCTCCGAAAAACCCGATTGAAATCAAACGAAAGAGGAGAGTTTCGCGCTTGAAATAAGCCAAATAAATCCTAAACACGCCTACTAGAAGATTAGATACAGCGGTTTAAATATTTCGAAATTTTAAAAAATCAAAAATACCCTTCCACTCTTTTGAATATAGCGTCTGAACCGTTTCTCTCCGAAAAACCCGAATGAAATGATTCGAAAGAGGAGAGTTTCGCGCTTGTAGGGAGCCAAAAAAATCCTAAATACACATACTAAAAGATAAGATACAGCGGTTTAAATACTTCGAAATTTTAAAAAATCAAAAATATCCTTCCACTATTTTGAATATAGCGTCTGAACCGTTTCTCTCCGAAAACCCCGAATGAAATCAGTCGAAAGAGGAGAGTTTCGCGCTTGTAAGGAGCCAAAAAAATCCTAAATACGCCTACTAGAAGATAAGATACAGCGGTTTAAAGACTTCGAAATTTTAAAAAATCAAAAATACCCTTCCACTATTTTGAATATAGCGTCTGAACCGTTTCTCTCCGAAAAACCAGAATGAAATCAGTCGAAAGAGTAGAGTTTCGCGCTTGAAAGGAGCCAAAAAAATTCTAAATACGCCTACTAGAAGATAAGATACAGCGGTTTAAATACTTCGAAATTTTAAAAAATCTAAAATATCCTTCCACTATTTTGAATATAGCGTCTGAACCGTTTCTCTCCGAAAAACTCGAATAAAATCCGTAGAAAGAGGAGTGTTTCGCGCTTGTAAGGAGCCAAAAAAATCCTAAATACGCCTACTAGAAGATAAGATACCGCGGTTTAAAGACTTCGAAATTTTAAAAAATCAAAAATACCCTTCCTCTATTTTGAATATAGCGTCTTAACCGTTTCTCTCCGAAAAACCCGAATGAAATCAGTCGAAAGAGGAGAGTTTCGCGCTTGTAAGGAGCCAAAAAAATCCTAAATACGCCTACTAGAAGATAAGATACAGCGGTTTAAAAATTTCGAAATTTTAAAGAATCAAAAATACCATTCCACTACTTTGAATATAGCGTCTGAACCGTTTCTCTCCGAAAAACCCGAATGAAATCAGTCGAAAGAGGAGTGTTTCGCGCTTGTAAGGAGCCAAAAAAATTCTAAATACGCCTACTAGAAGATAAGATACAGCGGTTTAAATACTTCGAAATTTTAAAAAATCAAAAATACCCTTGCACTCTTTTGAATGTAGCGTCTGAACCGTTTCTCTCCGAAAAACCCGAATGAAATCAGTCGAAAGAGGAGAGTTTCGCGCTTGTAAGGAGCTAAAAAAATCCTAAATAAGCCTACTAGAAGAAAAGATACAGCGGTTTAAAAATCCCGAAATTTTAAAGAATCAAAAATACCCTTCCACTATTTTGAATATAGCGTCTGAACCGTTTCTCTCCGAAAAACCCGAATGAAATGGTTCGAAAGAGGTGGGTTTTAGCGCTTGTAGGGAGCCAAAAAAATCCTAAATACGCCTACTAGAAGATAAGATACAGCGGTTCAAATACTTCGAAGTTTTAAAAAATCAAAAATACCCTTCCACTATTTTGAATATAGCGTCTGAACCGTTTCTCTCCGAAAAACCCGAATGAAATCAGTCGAAAGAGGAGAGTTTCGCGCTTGTAAGGAGCCAAAAAAATCCTAAGTACGCTTACTAGAAGATAAGATACAGCGGTTTAAAACTTCGAAATTTTAAAAAATCAAAAATACCCTTCCACTATTTTGAATATAGCGTCTGAACCGTTTCTCTCCGAAAAACCCGAATGAAATCAGTCGAAAGAGGAGAGTTTCGCGCTTGTAAGGAGCCAAAAGAATCCTAAATACGCCTACTAGAAGATAAGATACAGCGGTTTAAAGACTTCGAAATTTTAAAAAATCAAAAATACCCTTCCACTATTTTGAATATAGCGTCTGAACCGTTTCTCTCCGAAAAACCCGAATGAAATCAGTCGAAAGAGGAGAGTTTCGCGCTTGTAAGGAGCCAAAAAAATCCTAAATACGCCTACTAGAAGATAAGATACAGCGGTTTAAATACTTCGAAATCTTAAAAAATCAAAAATACCCTTGCACTCTTTTGAATATAGCGTCTGAATCGTTTCTCTCCGAAAAACCCGAATGAAATCAGTCGAAAGAGGAGAGTTTCGCGCTTATAAGGAGCCAAAAAAATTCTAAATACGCCTACTAGAAGATAAGATACAGCGGTTTAAATACTTCGAAATTTTAAAAAATGAAAAGTACCATTCCACTATTTTGAATATAGCGTCTAAACCGTTTCTCTCCTAAAAACCAGAATGAAATGAGTCGAAAGAGGAGAGTTTCGCGCTTGTAAGGAGCAAAAAACATCCTAAATACGCCTACTAGAAGATAAGATACAGCGGTTCAAATACTTCGAAATTTTAAAAAATCAAAAATACCCTCGCACTCTTTTGAATGGAGCGTCTGAACCGTTTCTCTCCGAAAAACCCGAATGAAATGGTTCGAAAGAGGTGGGTTTCGCGCTTGTAGGGAGCCAAAAAAATCCTAAATACGCCTACTAGAAGATAAGATACAGCGGTTCAAATACTTCGAAGTTTTAAAAAATCAAAAATATCCTTCCACTATTTTGAATATAGCGTCTGAACCGTTTCTCTCCGAAAAACCCGAATGAAATCAGTCGAAAGAGGAGAGTTTCGCGCTTGCAAGGAGCCAAAAAAATCCTAAGTACGCTTACTAGAAGATAAGATACAGCAGTTTAAAACTTCGAAATTTTAAAAAATCAAAAATATCCTTCCACTATTTTGAATATAGCGTCTGAACCGTTTCTCTCCGAAAAACCCGAATGAAATCAGTCGAAAGAGGAGAGTTTCGCGCTTGTAAGGAGCCAAAAGAATCCTAAATACGCCTACTAGAAGATGAGATACAGCGGTTTAAAGACTTCGAAATTTTAAAAAATCAAAAATACCCTTCCACTCTTTTGAATATAGCGTCTGAACCGTTTCTCTCCGAAAAACCAGAATGAAATCAGTCGAAAGAGTAGAGTTTCGCGCTTGAAAGGAGCCAAAAAAATTCTAAATACGCCTACTAGAAGATAAGATACAGCGGTTTAAAAACTTCGAAATCTTAAAAAATCAAAAATACCCTTGCACTCTTTTGAATATAGCGTCTGAATCGTTTCTCTCCGAAAAACCCGAATGAAATCAGTCGAAAGAGGAGTGTTTCGCGCTTGTAAAAAATCACAAATTCCCTTCCACTATTTTGACTATATCCTCAGAACCGCTTCTCTCCGAAAAAATCCGAATGAAATCAGTCGAAAGAGGAGAGTTTCGCGCTTGTAAGGAGCCAAAAAAATTCTAAATACGCCTACTAGAAGATAAGATACAGCGGTTTAAATACTTCGAAATTTTAAAAAATGAAAAATACCATTCCACTATTTTGAATATAGCGTCTAAACCGTTTCTCTCCTAAAAACCAGAATGAAATGAGTCGAAAGAGGAGAGTTTCGCGCTTGTAAGGAGCAAAAAACATCCTAAATACGCCTACTAGAAGATAAGATACAGCGGTTCAAATACTTCGAAATTTTAAAAAATCAAAAATACCCTCGCACTCTTTTGAATGGAGCGTCTGAACCGTTTCTCTCCGAAAAACCCGAATGAAATCAGTCGAAGGAGGAGAGTTTCGCGCTTGTAAGGAGCTAAAAAAATCCTAAATAAGCCTACTAGAAGATAAGATACAGCGGTTTAAAAATCCCGAAATTTTAAAGAATCAAAAATACCCTTCCACTACTTTGAATATAGCGTCTGAACCGTTTCTTTCCGAAAAACCCGAATGAAATCAGTCGAAAGAGGAGAGTTTCTCGCTTGAAATGAGCCCAAAAAATCTTAAATACGCCTACTAGAAGATAAGATACAGCGGTTTAAAAATTCCGAAATTTTAAAAAATCAAAAATACCCTTCCACTATTTTGAATATTGCGTCTGAACCGTTCCTCTCCGAAAAACTCGAATAAAATCCGTCGAAAGAGGAGTGTTTCGCGCTTGTAATGAGCTCAAAAAATCCTAAATACGCCTACTAGAAGATAAGATACAGCGGTTTAAAAACTTCGAAATTTTAAAAAATCAAAAATACCCTTCCACTATTTTGAATATAGCGTCTGAACCGTTTCTCTCCGAAAAACCCGAATGAAATCAGTCGAAAGAGGAGAGTTTCGCGCTTGTAAGGAGCCAAAAAAATCCTAAACACGCCTACTAGAAGATAAGATACAGCGGTTTAAATACTTCGAAATTTTAAAAAATCAAAAATACCCTTCCACTATTTTGAATATAGCGTCTGAACCGTTTCTCTCCGAAAAACTCGAATGAAATCAGTAGAAAGAGGAGTGTTTCGCGCTTGTAATGAGCTCAAAAAATCCTAAATACGCCTACTAGAAGATAAGATACAGCGGTTTAAAAATTCCGAAATTTTAAAAAATCAAAAATACCCTTCCACTATTTTGAATATAGCGTCAGAACCGTTTCTCTCCGAAAAAACCCGAATGAAATCAGTCGAAAGAGGAGAGTTTCGCGCTTGTAAGGAGCCAAAAAAATCCTAAATACGCCTACTAGAAGATAAGATACAGCGGTTTAAAGACTTCGAAATTTTAAAAAATCAAAAATACCCTTCCACTATTTTGAATATAGCGTCTGAACCGTTTCTCTCCGAAAAACCCGAATGAAATCAGTCGAAAGAGGAGAGTTTCGCGCTTGTATGGAGCCAAAAAAATCCTAAATACGCCTACTAGAAGATAAGATACAGCGGTTTAAAAACTTCGAAATTTTAAAAAATCAAAAATACCCTTGCACTATTTTGAATATAGCGTCTGAACCGTTTCTCTCCGAAAAACCCGAATGAAATCAGTCGAAAGAGGAGAGTTTCGCGCTTGTAAGGAGCCAAAAAAATTCTAAATACGCCTACTAGAAGATAAGATACAGCGGTTTAAAAACTTCGAAATTTTAAAAAATCAAAAATACCATTCCACTATTTTGAATATAGCGTCTAAACCGTTTCTCTCCGAAAAACCAGAATGAAATGAGTCGAAAGAGGAGAGTTTCGCGCTTGTAAGGAGCAAAAAAAATCCTAAATACGCCTACTAGAAGATAAGGTACAGCGGTTTAAACACTTCGAAATTTTAAAAAATCAAAAATACCCTTGCACTCTTTTGAATATAGCGTCTGAACCGTTTCTCTCCGAAAAACCCGAATGAAATGGTTCGAAAGAGGTGGGTTTCGCGCTTGTAGGGAGCCAAAAAAATCCTAAATACGCCTACTAGAAGATAAGATACAGCGGTTTAAATACTTCGAAGTTTTAAAAAATTAAAAATATCCTTCCACTATTTTGAATATAGCGTCTGAACCGTTTCTCTCCGAAAAACCCGAATGAAATCAGTCGAAAGAGGAGAGTTTCGCGCTTGTAAGGAGCCAAAAAAATCCTAAGTACGCTTACTAGAAGATAAGATACAGCAGTTTAAAACTTCGAAATTTTAAAAAATCAAAAATATCCTTCCACTATTTTGAATATAGCGTCTGAACCGTTTCTCTCCGAAAAACCCGAATGAAATCAGTCGAAAGAGGAGAGTTTCGCGCTTGTAAGGAGCCAAAAGAATCCTAAATACGCCTACTAGAAGATAAGATACAGCGGTTTAAAGACTTCGAAATTTTAAAAAATCAAAAATACCCTTCCACTCTTTTGAATATAGCGTCTGAACCGTTTCTCTCCGAAAAACCAGAATGAAATCAGTCGAAAGAGTAGAGTTTCGCGCTTGAAAGGAGCCAAAAAAATTCTAAATACGCCTACTAGAAGATAAGATACAGCGGTTTAAATACTTCGAAATTTTAAAAAATCTAAAATACCCTTCCACTATTTTGAATATTGCGTCTGAACCGTTCCTCTCCGAAAAACTCGAATAAAATCCGTAGAAAGAGGAGTGTTTCGCGCTTGAAATGAACTCAAAAAATCCTAAATACGCCTACTAGAAAATAAGATACAGCGGTTTAAAAATTCCGAAATTTTAAAAAATCAAAAATTCCCTTCCACTATTTTGACTATATCCTCAGAACCGCTTCTCTCCGAAAAAATCCGAATGAAATCAGTCGAAAGAGGAGAGTTTCGCGCTTGTAAGGAGCCAAAAAAATCCTAAATACGCCTACTAGAAGATAAGATACCGCGTTTTAATGACTTCGAAATTTTAAAAAATCAAAAATACCCTTCCTCTAATTTGGATATAGCGTCTTAACCGTTTCTCTCCGAAAAACCCGAATGAAATCAGTCGAAAGAGGAGAGTTTCGCGCTTGTATGGAGCCAAAAAAATCCTAAATACGCCTACTAGAAGATAAGATACAGCGGTTTAAAAACTTCGAAATCTTAAAAAATCAAAAATACCCTTGCACTCTTTTGAATATAGCGTCTGAATCGTTTCTCTCCGAAAAACCCGAATGAAATCAGTCGAAAGAGGAGTGTTTCGCGCTTGTAAGGAGCCAAAAAAATTCTAAATACGCCTACTAGAAGATAAGATACAGCGGTTTAAATACTTCGAAATTTTAAAAAATGAAAAATACCATTCCACTATTTTGAATATAGCGTCTAAACCGTTTCTCTCCTAAAAACCAGAATGAAATGAGTCGAAAGAGGAGAGTTTCGCGCTTGTAAGGAGCAAAAAACATCCTAAATACGCCTACTAGAAGATAAGATACAGCGGTTTAAATACTTCGAAATTTTAAAAAATCAAAAATACCCTTGCACTCTTTTGAATGGAGCGTCTGAACCGTTTCTCTCCGAAAAACCCGAATGAAATCAGTCGAAGGAGGAGAGTTTCGCGCTTGTAAGGAGCTAAAAAAATCCTAAATACGCCTACTAGAAGATAAGATACAGCGGTTTAAAAATTTCGAAATTTTAAAGAATCAAAAATACCCTTCCACTATTTTGAATATAGCGTCTGAACCGTTTCTCTCCGAAAAACCCGAATGAAATCAGTCGAAAGAGGAGAGTTTCTCGCTTGAAATGAGCCCAAAAAATATTAAATACGCCTACTAGAAGATAAGATACAGCGGTTTAAAAATTCCGAAATTTTAAAAAATCAAAAATATCCTTCCACTATTTTGAATATAGCGTCTGAACCGTTCCTCTCCGAAAAACTCGAATAAAATCCGTCGAAAGAGGAGTGTTTCGCGCTTGAAATGAGCTCAAAAAATCCTAAATACGCTTACTAGAAGATAAGATACAGCGGTTTAAAAACTTCGAAATTTTAAAAAATCAAAAATACCCTTCCACTATTTTGAATATAGCGTCTGAACCGTTTCTCTCCGAAAAACCCGATTGAAATCAGTCGAAAGAGGAGAGTTTCGCGCTTGTAAGGAGCCAAAAAAATCCTAAATACGCCTACTAGAAGATAAGATACAGCGGTTTAAATACTTCGAAATTTTAAAAAATCTAAAATACCCTTCCACTATTTTGAATATTGCGTCTGAACCGTTCCTCTCCGAAAAACTCGAATAAAATCAGTAGAAAGAGGAGTGTTTCGCGCTTGTAATGAGCTCAAAGAATCCTAAATACGCCTACTAGAAGATAAGATACAGCGGTTTAAAAATTCCGAAATTTTAAAAAATCAAAAATACCCTTCCACTATTTTGAATATATCCTCTGAACCGCTTCTCTCCGAAAAACCCGAATGAAATGAGTCGAAAGTGGAGTGTTTCGCGCTTGAAATGAGCCCAAAAAATAGTAAATACGCCTACTAGAAGATAAGATACAGCGGTTTAATGACTTCGAAATTTTAAAAAATCAAATATACCCTTCCTCTAATTTGAATATAGCGTCTTAACCGTTTCTCTCCGAAAAACCCGAATGAAATCAGTCGAAAGAGGAGAGTTTCGCGCTTGTAAGGAGCCAAAAAAATCCTAAATACGGCTACTAGAAGATAAGATACAGCGGTTTAAAAATCTCGAAATTTTAAAGAATCAAAAATACCCTTCCACTACTTTGAATATAGCGTCTGAACCGTTTCTCTCCGAAAAACCCGAATGAAATCAGTCGAAAGAGGAGAGTTTCGCGCTTGTAAGGAGCCAAAAAAATCCTAAATACGCCTACTAGAAGATAAGATACCGCGGTTTAAAGACTTCGAAATTTTAAAAAATCAAATATACCCTTCCTCTAATTTGAATATAGCGTCTTAACCGTTTCTCTCCGAAAAACCCGAATGAAATCAGTCGAAAGAGGAGAGTTCCGCGCTTGTAAGGAGCCAAAAAAATCCTAAATACGCCTACTAGAAGATAAGATACAGCGGTTTAAACACTTCGAAATTTTAAAAAATCAAAAATACCCTTGCACTCTTTTGAATATAGCGTCTGAACCGTTTCTCTCCGAAAAACCCGAATGAAATCAGTCGAAAGAGTAGAGTTTCGCGCTTGTAAGGAGCCAAAAAAATTCTAAATACGCCTACTAGAAGATAAGATACAGCGGTTTAAAAACTTCCGAAATTTTAAAAAATCAAAAATACCCTTCCACTATTTTGAATATTGCATCTGAACCGTTTCTCTACGAAAAACCCGAATGAAATCATTCGAAAGAGTAGAGTTTCGCGCTTGTAGGGAGCCAAAAAAATTCTAAATACGCCTACTAGAAGATAAGATACAGCGGTTTAAATACTTCGAAATTTTAAAAAATGAAAAATACCATTCCACTATTTTGAATATAGCGTCTAAACCGTTTCTCTCCTAAAAACCAGAATGAAATGAGTCGAAAGAGGAGAGTTTCGCGCTTGTAAGGAGCAAAAAACATCCTAAATACGCCTACTAGAAGATAAGATACAGCGGTTTAAATACTTCGAAATTTTAAAAAATCAAAAATACCCTTCCACTCTTTTGAATGGAGCGTCTGAACCGTTTCTCTCCGAAAAACCCGAATGAAATCAGTCGAAAGAGGAGAGTTTCGCGCTTGTAAGGAGCTAAAAAAATCCTAAATACGCCTACTAGAAGATAAGATACAGCGGTTTAAAAATCCCGAAATTTTAAAGAATCAAAAATACCCTTCCGCTACTTTGAATATAGCGTCTGAACCGTTTCTCTCCGAAAAACCCGAATGAAATCAGTCGAAAGAGGAGAGTTTCGCGCTTGAAATGAGCTCAAAAAATCCTAAATACGCCAACTAGAAGATAAGATACAGCGGTTTAAAAATTCCGAAATTTTAAAAAATCAAAAATACCCTTCCACTATTTTGAATATAGCGTCTTAACCGTTTCTCTCCGAAAAACCCGAATGAAATCAGTCGAAAGAGGAGAGTTTCGCGCTTGTAAGGAGCCAAAAAAATCCTAAATACGCCTACTAGAAGATAAGATACAGCGGTTTAAAAATCCCGAAATTTTAAAGAATCAAAAATACCCTTCCACTACTTTGAATATAGCGTCTGAACCGTTTCTCTCCGAAAAACCCGAATGAAATCAGTCGAAAGAGGAGAGTTTCGCGCTTGTAAGGAGCCAAAAAAATCCTAAATACGCCTACTAGAAGATAAGATACAGCGGTTTAAACACTTCGAAATTTTAAAAAATCAAAAATACCCTTGCACTCTTTTGAATATAGCGTCTGAACCGTTTCTCTCCGAAAAACCCGAATGAAATCAGTCGAAAGAGGAGAGTTTCGCGCTTGTAAGGAGCCAAAAAATCCTAAATACGCCTACTAGAAGATAAGATACAGCGGTTTAAAGACTTCGAAATTTTAAAAAATCAAAAATACCCTTCCACTCTTTTGAATATAGCGTCTCAACCGTTTCTATCCGAAAAACCCGAATGAAATGGGTCGAAAGAGTATAGTTTCGCGCTTGTAAAGAGTAAAAAAAATCCTTAAAACGCCTACTAGAAGATAAGATACAGCGGTTTATATACTTCGAAATTTTAAAAAATCAAAAATACCCTTCCACTAATTTGAATATAGCGTCTGAACCGTTTCTCTCCGAAATACCCGAATGAAATGATTCGAAAGAGTAGAGTTTCGCGCTTGTAAGGAGCGAAAAAAATTCTAAATACGCCTACTAGAAGATAAGATACAGCGGTTTAAATACTTCGAAATTTTAAAAAATGAAAAATACCATTCCACTATTTTGAATATAGCGTCTAAACCGTTTCTCTCCTAAAAACCAGAATGAAATGAGTCGAAAGAGGAGAGTTTCGCGCTTGTAAGGAGCAAAAAACATCCTAAATACGCCAACTAGAAGATAAGATACAGCGGTTCAAATACTTCGAAATTTTAAAAAATCAAAAATACCCTTCCACTCTTTTGAATGGAGCGTCTGAACCGTTTCTCTCCGAAAAACCCGAATGAAATCAGTCGAAAGAGGAGAGTTTCGCGCTTGTAAGGAGCTAAAAAAATCCTAAATACGCCTACTAGAAGATATGATACAGCGGTTTAAATATTCCGAAATTTTAAAAAATCAAAAATACCCTTCCACTCTTTTGAATATAGCGTCTGAACCGTTTCTCTCCGAAAAACCCGAATGAAATGGTTCGAAAGAGGTGGGTTTCGCGCTTGTAAGGAGCCAAAAAAATCCTAAATACGCTTACTAGAAGATAAGATACAGCAGTTTAAAAACTTCGAAATTTTAAAAAATCAAAAATATCCTTCCACTATTTTGAATATAGCGTCTGAACCGTTTCTCTCCGAAAAACCCGAATGAAATCAGTCGAAAGAGGAGAGTTTCGCGCTTGTAAGGAGCCAAAAAAATCCTAAATACGCCTACTAGAAGATGAGATACAGCGGTTTAAAGACTTCGAAATTTTAAAAAATCAAAAATACCCTTCCACTCTTTTGAAAATAGCGTCTCAACCGTTTCTATCCGAAAAACCCGAATGAAATGGTTCGAAAGAGTATAGTTTCGCGCTTGTAAAGAGTCAAAAAAATCCTTAATACGCCTACTAGAAGATAAGATACAGCGGTTTAAATACTTCGAAATTTTAAAAAATCAAATATACCCTTCCTCGAATTTGAATATAGCGTCTTAACCGTTTCTCTCCGAAAAACCCGAATGAAATCAGTCGAAAGAGGAGAGTTCCGCGCTTGTAAGGAGCCAAAAAAATCCTAAATACGACTACTAGAAGATAAGATACAGCGGTTTAAATATCTCGAAATTTTAAAGAATCAAAAATACCCTTCCACTACTTTGAATATAGCGTCTGAACCGTTTCTCTCCGAAAAACCCGAATGAAATCAGTCGAAAGAGGAGAGTTTCGCGCTTGTAAGGAGCCAAAAAAATCCTAAATACGCCTACTAGAAGATAAGATACCGCGGTTTAATGACTTCGAAATTTTAAAAAATCAAATATACCCTTCCTCTAATTTGAATATAGCGTCTTAACCGTTTCTCTCCGAAAAACCCGAATGAAATCAGTCGAAAGAGGAGAGTTCCGCGCTTGTAAGTAGCCAAAAAAATCCTAAATACGCCTACTAGAAGATAAGATACAGAGGTTTAAAAATCCCGAAATTTTAAAGAATCAAAAATACCATTCCACTACTTTGAATATAGCGTCTGAACTGTTTCTCTCCGAAAAACCCGAATGAAATCAGTCGAAAGAGGAGAGTTTCGCGCTTGTAAGGAGCCAAAAAAATCCCAAATACGCCTACTAGAAGATAAGATACAGCGGTTTAAAAACTTCGAAATCTTAAAAAATCAAAAATACCCTTGCACTCTTTTGAATATAGCGTCTGAATCGTTTCTCTCCGAAAAACCCGAATGAAATCAGTCGAAAGAGGAGAGTTTCGCGCTTGTAAGGAGCCAAAAAAATCCTAAATACGCCTACTAGAAGATGAGATACAGCGGTTTAAAGACTTCGAAATTTTAAAAAATCAAAAATACCCTTCCACTCTTTTGAATATAGCGTCTCAACCGTTTCTATCCGAAAAACCCGAATGAAATGGTTCGAAAGAGTATAGTTTCGCGCTTGTAAAGAGTCAAAAAAATCCTTAATACGGCTACTAGAAGATAAGATACAGCGGTTTAAATACTTCGAAATTTTAAAAAATCAAAAATACCCTTCCACTAATTTGAATATAGCGTCTGAACCGTTTCTCTCCGAAAAACCCGAATGAAATCAGTCGAAAGAGGAGAGTTTCGCGCTTGTAAGGAGCTAAAAAAATCCTAAATAAGCCTACTAGAAGATAAGATACAGCGCTTTAAAAATCCCGAAATTTTAAAGAATCAAAAATACCCTTCCACTACTTTGAATATAGCGTCTGAACCGTTTCTCTCCGAAAAACCCGAATGAAATCAGTCGAAAGAGGAGAGTTTCTCGCTTGAAATGAGCCCAAAAAATCTTAAATACGCCTACTAGAAGATAAGATACAGCGGTTAAAAAATTCCGAAATTTTAAAAAATCTAAAATACCCTTCCACTAATTTGAATATAGCGTCTGAACCGTTTCTCTCCGAAAAACCCGAATGAAATCAGTCGAAAGAGGAGAGTTCCGCGCTTGTAAGGAGCCAAAAAAATCCTAAATACGCCTACTAGAAGATAAGATACAGAGGTTTAAAAATCCCGAAATTTTAAAGAATCAAAAATACCATTCCACTACTTTGAATATAGCGTCTGAACTGTTTCTCTCCGAAAAACCCGAATGAAATCAGTCGAAAGAGGAGAGTTTCGCGCTTGTAAGGAGCCAAAAAAATCCTAAATACGCCTACTAGAAGATAAGATACAGCGGTTTAAAAACTTCGAAATCTTAAAAAATCAAAAATACCCTTGCACTCTTTTGAATATAGCGTCTGAATCGTTTCTCTCCGAAAAACCCGAATGAAATCAGTCGAAAGAGGAGAGTTTCGCGCTTGTAAGGAGCCAAAAAAATCCTAAATACGCCTACTAGAAGATGAGATACAGCGGTTTAAAGACTTCGAAATTTTAAAAAATCAAGAATACCCTTCCACTATTTTGAATATAGCGTCTGAACCGTTTCTCTCCGAAATACCCAAATGAAATGATTCGAAAGACGAGAGTTTCACGCTTGAAATGAGCCAAAAAAAATCCTAAATACGCCTACTAGAAGATAAGATACAGCCGTTTAAATATTACGAAATTTTAAAAAATTAAAAATACCCTTCCACTATTTTGAATATAGCGTCTGAACCGTTTCTCTCCGAAAAACCCGAATGTAATCAGTCGAAAGAGGAGAGTTTCGCGCTTGAAATGAGCCAAGAAAATACTAAACACACCTACTAGGAGATGAGATACAGCGGTTTAAATATTACGAAATTTTAAAAAATCAAAAATAGCCTTCCACTATTTTGAATATTGCGTCTGAACCGTTCCTCTCCGAAAAACTCGAATGAAATGGTTCGAAAGAGTATAGTTTCGCGCTTGTAAAGAGTCAAAAAAATCCTTAAAACGCCTACTAGAAGATAAGATACAGCGGTTTAAATACTTCGAAATTTTAAAAAATCAAAAATACCCTTCCACTCTTTTGAATATAGCGTCTCAACCGTGTCTATATGAAAAACCCGAATGAAATGGTTCGAAAGAGTATAGTTTCGCGCTTGTAAAGAGTCAAAAAAATCCTTAATACGCCTACTAGAAGATAAGATACAGCGGTTTAAATACTTCGAAATTTTAAAAAATCAAAAATACCCTTCCACTAATTTGAATATAGCGTCTGAACCGTTTCTCTCCGAAAAACCCGAATGAAATCAGTCGAAAGAGGAGAGTTTCGCGCTTGTAATGAGCCAAAAAATCCTAAATACGCCTACTAGAAGATGAGATACAGCGGTTTAAAGACTTCGAAATTTTAAAAAATCAAAAATACCCTTCCACTCTTTTGAATATAGCGTCTCAACAGTTTCTATCCGAAAAACCCGAATGAAATGGTTCGAAAGAGTATAGTTTCGCGCTTGTAAAGAGTCAAAAAAATCCTTAAAACGCCTACTAGAAGATAAGATACAGCGGTTTAAATACTTCGAAATTTTAAAAAATCAAAAATACCCTTCCACTAATTTGAATATAGCGTCTGAACCGTTTCTCTCCGAAATACCCGAATGAAATGATTCGAAAGAGTAGAGTTTCGCGCTTGTAAGGAGCGAAAAAAATTCTAAATACCCCAACTAGAAGATAAGATACAGCGGTTTAAATACTTCGAAATTTTAAAAAATGAAAAATACCATTCCACTATTTTGAATATAGCATCTAAACCGTTTCTCTCCTAAAAACCAGAATGAAATGAGTCGAAAGAGGAGAGTTTCGCGCTTGTAAGGAGCAAAAAACATCCTAAATACTCCAACTAGAAGATAAGATACAGCGGTTCAAATACTTCGAAATTTTAAAAAATCAAAAATACCCTTCCACTCTTTTGAATGGAGCGTCTGAACCGTTCCTCTCCGAAAAACCCGAATGAAATCAGTCGAAAGAGGAGAGTTCCGCGCTTGTAAGGAGCCAAAAAAATCCTAAATACGACTACTAGAAGATAAGATACAGCGGGTTAAATATCTCGAAATTTTAAAGAATCAAAAATACCCTTCCACTACTTTGAATATAGCGTCTGAACCGTTTCTCTCCGAAAAACCCGAATGAAATCAGTCGAAAGAGGAGAGTTTCTCGCTTGAAATGAGCCCAAAAAATCTTAAATACGCCTACTAGAAGATAAGATACAGCGGTTAAAAAATTCCGAAATTTTAAAAAATCTAAAATACCCTTCCACTATTTTGAATATTGCGTCTGAACCGTTCCTCTCCGAAAAACTCGAATAAAATCCGTAGAAAGAGGAGTTTTTCGCGCTTGAAATGAGCTCAAAAAATCCTAAATACGCCAACTAGAAGATAAGATACAGCGGTTTAAAAATTCCGAAATGTTAAAAAATCAAAAATATCCTTCCACTATTTTGAATATAGCGTCTTAACCGTTTCTCTCCGAAAAACCCGAATGAAATCAGTCGAAAGAGGAGAGTTCCGCGCTTGTAAGGAGCCAAAAAAATCCTAAATACGACTACTAGAAGATAAGATACAGCGGGTTAAATATCTCGAAATTTTAAAGAATCAAAAATACCCTTCCACTACTTTGAATATAGCGTCTGAACCGTTTCTCTCCGAAAAACCCGAATGAAATCAGTCGAAAGAGGAGAGTTTCGCGCTTGTAAGGAGCCAAAAAAATCCTAAATACGCCTACTAGAAGATAAGATACCGCGGTTTAATGACTTCGAAATTTTAAAAAATCAAATATACCCTTCCTCTAATTTGAATATAGCGTCTTAACCGTTTCTCTCCGAAAAACCCGAATGAAATCAGTCGAAAGAGGAGAGTTCCGCGCTTGTAAGGAGCCAAAAAAATCCTAAATACGCCTACTAGAAGATAAGATACAGAGGTTTAAAAATCCCGAAATTTTAAAGAATCAAAAATACCATTCCACTACTTTGAATATAGCGTCTGAACTGTTTCTCTCCGAAAAACCCGAATGAAATCAGTCGAAAGAGGAGAGTTTCGCGCTTGTAAGGAGCCAAAAAAATCCTAAATACGCCTACTAGAAGATAAGATACAGCGGTTTAAAAACTTCGAAATCTTAAAAAATCAAAAATACCCTTGCACTCTTTTGAATATAGCGTCTGAATCGTTTCTCTCCGAAAAACCCGAATGAAATCAGTCGAAAGAGGAGAGTTTCGCGCTTGTAAGGAGCCAAAAAAATCCTAAATACGCCTACTAGAAGATGAGATACAGCGGTTTAAAGACTTCGAAATTTTAAAAAATCAAAAATACCCTTCCACTCTTTTGAATATAGCGTCTCAACCGTTTCTATATGAAAAACCCGAATGAAATGGTTCGAAAGAGTATAGTTTCGCGCTTGTAAAGAGTCAAAAAAATCCTTAATACGCCTACTAGAAGATAAGATACAGCGGTTTAAATACTTCGAAATTTTAAAAAATCAAAAATACCCTTCCACTAATTTGAATATAGCGTCTGAACCGTTTCTCTCCGAAAAACCCGAATGAAATCAGTCGAAAGAGGAGAGTTTCGCGCTTGTAAGGAGACAAAAAAATCCTAAATACGACTACTAGAAGATAAGATACAGCGGTTTAAAAAGTCCGAAATGTTAAAAAATCAAAAATATCCTTCCACTATTTTGAATATAGCGTCTTAACCGTTTCTCTCCGAAAAACCCGAATGAAATCAGTCGAAAGAGGAGAGTTTCGCGCTTGTAAGGAGCCAAAAAAATCCTAAATACGACTACTAGAAGATAAGATACAGCGGTTTAAAAATCCCGAAATTTTAAAGAATCAAAAATACCCTTCCACTACTTTGAATATAGCGTCTGAACCGTTTCTCTCCGAAAAACCCGAATGAAATCAATCGTAACAGGAGAGTTTCGCGCTTGTAAGGAGCCAAAAAAATCCTAAATACGCCTACGAGAAGATAAGATACAGCGGTTTCAAAACACCGAAATATGAAAACATCAAAAATGCTCTTCCACTCTATTGAAGATAGCGTCTGAATCGTTTCTCTCCGAAAAACTCGAATGAAATGATTCGAAAGAGGAGAGTCTCGCGCTTGAAATGAGCCGAAGAAATCCTAAATAGTCCTACTAGAAGATAAGATACTGCGGTTTAAAAACTCCGAAATTTTAAAAAATCAAAAATACCATTCCATTATTTTGAATATAGCGTCTGAACCCTTTCTCTACGAAAAACCCGAATGAAATGATTCGAAAGAGGAGAGTCTCGCGCTTGAAATGAGCCAAAAAAATCCTAAATACGCCTACTAGAAAATAAGATACAGCGACATAAAGCACCGAAATTTTAAAAAATCAAAAATAACCTTCCACTATTTTGAATATAGCGTCTGAACCCTTTCTCTACGAAAAACCCGAATGAAATGATTCGAAAGAGGAGAGTTTCGCGCTTGAAATGAGCCGAAAAAATCGTAAATGCGCCTACGAGAAGATAAGATACAGCGGTTTAAAGTTCAGAAATTTTAAAAAATCGAAAATACCCTTCCACTATTTTGAATATTTAGTCTGAACCGTTTCTCTCCGAAAAACCCGAATGAAACGATTCGAAAAAGGATAGTTTCGCACTTGAAATGAACCAAAAAAATCTTGAAGACGCCTACTAGAAAATAAGATACAGAGGTTAAAACTCCGAAATTTTAAAAAATCAAAAATCCCCTTCCACTATTTTGAATATTTAGTCTGAATCGTTTCTCTCCGAAAAACTCGAATGAAATGATTCGAAAGAGGAGAGTCTCGCGCTTGAAATGAGAAAATGAAATCCTAAATATGCCTACTAAAAGATAAAATACAGCCGTTTAAATACGCCGAAATTAGAAAAAAAATATACTCTTCCACTATTTTGAATATAGCGTCTGAACTCTCTACGAAAAACCCGAATGAAATAATACGAAACAGGAGAGTCTCGCGCTTGAAATGAGCCAAAAAAATCCTAACTACACCTACTAGAAAATAAGATAGTGCGGTTTAAATCTCAGAAATTTTAAAAAATCAAAAATACTCTTCCACTATTTTGAATATTAAGTCTGAACCGTTTCTCTACGAAAAACCCGAATGAAATGATTCGAAAGAGGAGAGTCTCGCGCTTGAAATGAGCCAAAGAAATCCTAAATACGCCTACGAGAAGATAAGATACAGCGGTTTGAAAACTCCGAAATATGAAAATATCAAAAATACCCATCCACTCTTTTGAATGTAGCGTCTAAACCGTTTCACTCCGAAAAACCCGAATGAAGTTATTCGAATGAGGAGAGTTTCGCGCTTGAAATGAGCCAAAAAAATCCTAAATAGGCCTACTAGAAAATAAAATACAGCGGTTTAAATCTCCGAAATTTTAAAAAATCAAAAATACCCCTCCACTATTTTGAATATAGCGTCTAAACCGTTTCACTTCGTAAAACTCGAATGAAATGGTACGAAAGAGGAAAGTTTCGCGCTTGAAATGAGCCGAAAAAATCCTAAATAGGCCTACTAGAAAATAAGATACTGCGGTTTGAATACTCCGAAATTTTAAAAAATCAAAAATACCCCTCCACGATTTTGAATATAGCGTCTAAACCGTTTCACTTCGTAAAACTAGAATAAAATGGTACTAGAAAATAAGATACAGAGGTTAAAACTCCGAAATCTTAAAAAATCAAAAATCCCCTTCCACTATTTTGAATATTTAGTCTGAATCGTTTCTCTCCGAAAAACTCGAATGAAATGATTCGAAAGAGGAGAGTCTCGCGCTTGAAATGAGCCAAAGAAATCCTAAATATGCCTTCTAAAAGATAAAATACAGCCGTTTAAATACGCCGAAATTAGAAAAAAAATATACTCTTCCACTATTTTGAATATAGCGTCTGATCTCTCTACGAAAAACCCGAATGAAATAATACGAAACAGGAGAGTCTCGCGCTTGAAATGAGCCAAAAAAATCCTAAGTACGCCTACTAGAAGATAATATACAGCGGTTTAAAACTTCGAAATTTTAAAAAATCTAAAATACCCTTCCACTATTTTGAATATAGCGTCTGAACCGTTTCTCTCCGAATGAAATGATTCGAAAGAGGAGAGTTTCGCGCTTGTAGGGAGCTAAAAAAATCCTAAATACGCCTACTAGATGATAAGATACAGCGGTTTAAATACTTCGAAATTTTAGAAAATCAAAAATACCCTTCCACTACCTTGATTACAGCGTCTGAACCGTTTCTCTCCGAAAAACCCGAATGAAATCAATCGTAACAGGAGACTTTCGCGCTTGTAAGGAGCCAAAAAAATCCTAAGTACGCCTACTAGAAGATAATATACAGCGGTTTAAATACTTCGAAATTTTAAAAAATAAAAAATACCCTTCCACTGTTTTGAATATAGCGTCTGAACCGTTTCTCTCCGAGAAAGCCGAATGAAATATGTCGAAAGAGGAGAGTTTCGCACTTGAAATGAGCCAAAAAAATACTAAATACGCCTTCTAGAAGATAAGAAACAGCGTTTTAAAAACTTCGAAATTTTAAAAAATCAAAAATACCCTTCCACTATTTTGAATATACCGTCTGGACCGTTACTCCCTGAATGAAATGATTCGAAAGAGGAGAGTTTCGCGCTTGTAGGGAGCCAAAAAAATCCTAAATACGCCTACTAGAAGATAAGATACAGCGGTTTAAATCTTCAAAATTTTAAGAAATCAAAGATAACCTTCCACTACTTTGAATGTAGCGTCTAAACCGTTACACTCCGAAAAACCCGAATGAAATGATTCGAAAGAGGAGAGCTTCACGCTTGAAATGAGCCAAAAGAATCCTAAATACGACTACTAGAAGATAAGAAACAGCGGTTTGAAAACTCCGAAATTTTAAAAAATCAAAAATACTCTTCCACTATTTTGAATATAGCGTTTGAACCGTTTCTATACGAAAAACTCGAATGAAATGATTCGAAAGAGGAGAGTTTCGCGCTTGAAATGAGCAAAAAAAATCCTAAATACGACTACTTGAAGATAAAATACAGCCGTTTAAATACGCCGAAATTTGAAAAAAAATATACTCTTCCACTATTTCGAATATAGCGTCTGAACTCTCTACGAAAAACCCGAATTAAATGATTCGAAAGAGGAGAGTCTCGCGCTTGAAATGAGCCAAAAAATCCTAACTACGCCTACTAGAAAATAGGATACAGCGGTTTAAAGCTCAGAAATTTTAAAAAATCAAAAATACCCTTCCACTATTTTGAATATTAAGTCTGAACCGTTTCTCTACGAAAAACCCGAATGAAATGATTCGAAAGAAAAGAATTTCGCGCTTGAAATGAGCCGAAAAAATCGTAAATGCGCTACGAGAAGATAAGATACAGCGGTTTAAAGCTCCGAAATTTTAAAAAATCTAAAGTACTATTTCCACTATTTTGAATATTTAGTCTGAACTGTTTCTCTCCGAAAAACCCGAATGAAATGATTCGGAATAGGAGAGTTTCGCGCTTGAAATGAGCCAAAAAAATCCTAAATACGCCTACGAGAAGATAAGATACAGCGGTTTGAAATCACCGAAATATGAAAACATCAAAAATGCTCTTCGACTCTATTGAAGATAGCGTCTGAATCGTTTCTCTCCGAAAAACTCGAATGAAATGATTCGAAAGAGGAGAGTCTCGCGCTTGAAATGAGCCAAAGAAATCCTAAATATGCCTACTAAAAGATAAAATACAGCCGTTTAAATACGCCGAAATTAGAAAAAAAATATACTCTTCCACTATTTTGAATATAGCGTCTAAACCGTTTCACTTCGTAAAACTATAATGAAATGGTAAGAAAGAGGAGAGTTTCGCGCTTGAAATGAGCCAAAAAAAGCCTAAATACGCCTTCGAGAAGATAAGATACAGCGGTTTGAAAACTCCGAAATATGAAAACATCAAAAATACCCATCCACTCTTTTGAAAGTAGCGTCTAAACCGTTTCACTCCGAAAAACCCGAATGAAGTTATTCGAATGAGGAGAGTTTCGCGCTTGAAATGAGCCAAAAAAATCCTAAATAGGCCTACTAGAAAATAAGATACAGCGGTTTATATCTCCGAAATTTTAAAAAATCAAAAATACCCCTCCACTATTTTGAATATAGCGTCTAAACCGTTTCGCTTCGTAAAACTCGATTGAAATGGTACGAAAGAGGAAAGTTTCGCGCTTGAAATGAGCCGAAAAAATCCTAAATAGGCCTACTAGAAAATAAGATACTGCGGTTTGAAAACTCCGAAATTTTAAAAAATCAAAATTACCCCTCCACTATTTTGAATATAGCGTCTAAACCGTTTCACTTCGTAAAACTAGAATAAAATGGTACGAAAGAGGAAAGTTTCGCGCTTGAAATGAGCCGAAAAAATCCTAAATAGTCCTACTAGAAAATAAGATACTGCGGTTTGAAAACTCCGAAATTTGAAAAAATCAAAAATACCATTCCATTATTATGAATATAGCGTCTGAACCCTTTCTCTACGAAAAACTCGAATGAAATGATTCGATAGAGGAGAGTCTCGCGCTTGAAATGAGCCAAAAAAATCCTAAATACGACTACTAGAAAATAAGATACAGCGACATAAAGCACCGAAATTTTAAAAAATCAAAAATAACCTTCCACTATTTTGAATATAGCGTCTGAACCCTTTCTCTACGAAAAACCCGAATGAAATGATTCGAAAGAGGAGAATTTCGCGCTTGAAATGAGCCGAAAAAATCGTAAATGCGCCTACGAGAAGATAAGATACAGCGGTTTAAAGCTCAGAAATTTTAAAAAATCAAAAATACCCTTCCACTATTTTGAATATTTAGTCTGAACAGTTTCTCTCCGAAAAACCCGAATGAAATGATTCGAAAGAGGAGAGTTTCTTGCTTGAAATGAGCCAAAAAAATCCTAAATAAACCTACGAGAAGATAAGATACAGCGGTTTGAAAACTCCGAAATATGAAAACATGAAAAATACCCTTCCACTCTTTTGAATGTAGCGTCTTAACCGTTTCACTCCGAAAAACCCGAATGAAATGGTTCGAAAGAGGAGAGTTTCTCGCTTGAAATGAGCCAAAAAAATCCTAAATACGACTATTAGAAGATAAGATACAGCGGTTTAAATCTTCAAAATTTTAAGAAATCAAAGATAACCTTCCACTTCTTTGAATGTAGCGTCTAAACCGTTACACTCCGAAAAACCCGAATGAAATGATTCGAAAGAGGAGAGCTTCGCGCTTGAAATGAGCCAAAAAAATCCTAAATACGACTACTAGAAGATAAGAAACAGCGGTTTGAAAACTACGAAATTTTAAAAAATCAAAAATACTCTTCCACTCTTTTGAATATAGCGTTTGAACCGTTTCTATACGAAAAACTCGAATGAAATGATTCGAAAGAGGAGAGTTTCGCGCTTGAAATGAGCCAAAAAAATCCTAAATACGACAACTTGAAGATAAAATACAGCCGTTTAAATATGCCGAAATTTGAAAAAAAATATACTCTTCCACTATTTCGAATATAGCGTCTGAATTATCTACGAAAAACCCGAATTAAATGATTCGAAATAGGAGAGTCTCGCGCTTGAAATGAGCCAAAAAAATCCTAACTACGCCTACTAGAAAATAAGATACAGCGGTTTAAATCTCAGAAATTTTAAAAAATCAAAAATACCCTTCCACTCTTTTGAATATTTAGTCTGAACCGTTTCTCTCAGAAAAACCCGAATGAAATGATTCGAAAGAGGAGAGTTTCGCGCTTGAAATGAGCCGAAAATATCCTAAATACGACTACTAGAAGATAAGATAAAGCTGTTTGAAAACTCCGAAATTTTAAAAAATCAAAAATGCTCTTCCACTCTTTCGAAGATAGCGTCTGAACCGTTTCTCTACGAAAAACTCGAATAAAATGATTCGAAAGAGGAGATTTTCGCGCTTGAAATGAGCCAAAAAAATCCTAACTACGCCTACTAGAAAATAAGATACAGCGGTTTAAAGCTCAGAAGTTTTAAAAAATCAAAAATACCCTTCCACTATTTTGAATATTATGTCTGAACCGTTTCTCTACGAAAAACCCGAATGAAATGATTCGAAATAGGAGAATTTCGCGCTTGAAATGAGCCGAAAAAATCGTAAATGCGCCTACGAGAAATAAGATACAGCGGTTTAAAGCTCCGAAATTTTAAAAAACCTAAAGTACTATTTCCACTATTTTGAATATTTAGTCTGAACTGTTTCTCTCCGAAAAACCCGAATGAAATGATTCGGAAGAGGAGAGTTTCGCGCTTGAAATGAGCCAAAAAAATCCTAAATACGCCTACGAGAAGATAAGATACAGCGGTTTGAAAACACCGAAATATGAAAACATCAAAAATGCTCTTCCACTCTTTTGAAGATAGCGTCTGAATCGTTTCTCTCCGAAAAACTCGAATGAAATGATTCGAAAGAGGAGAGTCTCGCGCTTGAAATGAGCCAAAGAAATCCTAAATATGCCTACTAAAAGATAAAATACAGCCGTTTAAATACGCGGAAATTAGAAATAAAATATACTCTTCCACTATTTTGAATATAGCGTCTGAACTCTCTACGAAAAACCCGAATGAAATGATACGAATCAGGAGAGTCTCGCGCTTGAAATGAGCCAAAAAAATCCTAACTACTAGAAAATAAGATACTGCGGTTTAAAGCTCAGAAATTTTAAAAAATCAAATATACTCTTCCACTATTTTGAATATTAAGTCTGAACCGTTTCTCTACGAAAAACCCGAATGAAATGATTCGAAAGAGGAGAGCTTCTCGCTTGAAATGAGCCAAAAAAATTCTAAATACGCCAACGAGAAGATAAGATACAGCGGTTTGAAAACACCGAAATATGAAAAAATCAAAAATACTCTTCCACTCTTTTTAATGTAGCGTCTAAACCGTTTCACTCCGAAAAACCAGAATGAAATGATTCGAAAGAGGAGAGCCTCGCGCTTGAAATGAGCCAAAAAAATCCTAAATAGGCCTACTAGAAAATAAGATACAGCGGTTTAAATCTCCGAAATTTTAAAAAATCAAAAATACCCCTCCACTCTTTTGAATATTTAGTCTGAACCGTTTCTCTCCGAAAAACCCGAATGAAATGATTCGAAAGAGGAGAATTTCGCGCTTGAAATGAGCCGAAAAAATTCTAAATGCGCCTACTAGAAGATAAGATACTGCGGTTTAAATCTCCGAAATTTGATGAAATCAACAATACCCTTCCACTATTTTGAATACAGCGTCTAAACCGTTTCACTTCGTAAAACTCGAATGAAATGATAAGTAAGAGGAGAGTTTCGCGCTTGAAATGAGCCAAAAAAAGCCTAAATACGCCTACGAGAAGATAAGATACAGCGGTTTGAAAACTCCGAAATATGAAAACATCAAAAATACCCATCCACTCTTTTTATTGTAGCATCTAAACCGTTTCACTCCGAAAAACCCGAATGAAGTTATTCGAATGAGGAGAGTTTCGCGCTTGAAATGAGCCAAAAAAATCCTAAATAGGCCTACTAGAAAATAAGATACAGCGGTTTAAATACACCGAAATTTTAAAAAAACCAAAAATAGCCTTCCTCTATTTGGAATATAGCGTCTGAACCGTTTCTCTCCGAAAAACCCGAATGAAACGATTCGAAAAAGGATAGTTTCGCACTTGAAATGAACCAAAAAAATCTTGAAGACGCCTACTAGAAAATAAGATACAGAGGTTAAAACTCCGAAATTTTAAAAAATCAAAAATCCCCTTCCACTATTTTGAATATTTAGTCTGAACCGTTTCTCTCCGAAAAACCCGAATGAAATGATTCGAAAGAGTAGAATTTCGAGCTTGAAATGAGCCGAAAAAATCCTAAATGAGCCTTCTAGATGATAAGATATAGCGGTTTAAATCTCCGAAATTTTAAAAAATCAAAAATACCCTCCCACTATTTTGCATATATAGTCTGAACTGTTTCACTCCGAAAAACCCGAATGAAATGATTCGAAAGAGGAGAGTTTCGCGCTTGAAATGAGCCGAAAAAATCCTAAATGGGCCTCTAAAAGATAAGATACAGCAGTTTAAATATTCCGAAATTTTAAAAAATCAAAAATATCCTTCCACTATTCTGAATATAGCGTCTGAACAGTTTCTCTCCGAAAAACCCGAATGAAATCATTCGAAAGAGGAGAGTTTGCGCTTGTAAGGAGCCAAAAAAATCCTAAATACGCCTACTAGAAGATAAGATACAGCAGTTTAAATACACCGAAATTTTAAAAAAACCAAAAATAGCCTTCCACTATTTGGAATATAGCGTCTGAACCGTTTCTCTCCGAAAAACCCGAATGAAATTAGTCAAAAGAGGAGAGTTTCGGGCTTGTAAGGAGCAAAAAAAATCCTAAATACGCCTACTAGATGATAAGATACAGCGGTTTAAAAACTTCGAAATTTTAAAAAAAAAAATACCCTTCCACTATTTTGAATATAGCGTCTGAACCGTTTCTCTCCGAATGAAATGATTCGAAAGAGGAGAGTTTCGCGCTTGTAGGGAGCTAAAAAAATCCTAAATACGCCTACTAGATGATAAGATACAGCGGTTTAAATACTTCGAAATTTTAGAAAATCAAAAATACCCTTCCACTACCTTGATTACAGCGTCTGAACCGTTTCTCTCCGAAAAACCCGAATGAAATAAGTCGAAAGAGGAGAGTTTCGCGCTTGAAATGAGCCAAAAAAATACTAAATACGCCTTCTAGAAGAAAAGAAACAGCGGTTTAAAAACTTCGAAATTTTAAAAAATCAAAAATACCCTTCCACTATTTTGAATATAGCGTCTGGACCGTTACTCACCGAATGAAATGATTCGAAAGAGGAGAGTTTCGCGCTTGTAGGGAGCCAAAAAAATCCTAAATACGCCTATTAGAAGTTAAGATACAGCGGTTTAAATCTTCAAAATTTTAAGAAATCAAAGATAACCTTCCACTACTTTGAATGTAGCGTCTAAACCGTTACACTCCGAAAAACCCGAATGAAATGATTCGAAAGAGGAGAGCTTCACGCTTGAAATGAGCCAAAAAAAGCCTAAATTCGCCTACGAGAAGATAAGATACAGCGGTTTAAATACTTCGAAATTTTAAAAAATCATAAATACCCTTCCACTATTTTGAATATAGCGTCTGAACCGTTCCTCTCCGAAATACCCGAATGAAATGATTCGAAAGAGGAGTGTTTCGCGCTTGTTGGGAGCCAAAAAAATCCTAAGTACGCCTACGAGAAGATAAGATTCAGCGGTTTAAATACTTCGAAATTTTAAAAAATCATAAATACCCTTCCACTATTTTGAATATAGCGTCTGAACCGTTCCTCTCCGAAATACCCGAATGAAATGATTCGAAAGAGGAGTGTTTCGCGCTTGTTGGGAGCCAAAAAAATCCTATATACGCCTACTAGAAATAAGATACAGCGGTTTAAATCTTAGAAATTTTAAAAGCAAAAATTCCCTTCCACTACTTTGAATATAGCGTCTGAATAGTTTCTCTCCGAAAAACCCGAATGAAATCATTCGAAGGAGGAGAGTTTCGCGCATGTAAGGAGCCAAATAAATCCTAAATACGCCTACTAGAAGGTAAGGTACAGCGGTTTAAAGACTTTGAAATTTTAAAAAATCAAAAATATCCTTCCACTATTTTGAATATAGCGTCTGAACCGTTTCTCTCCGAAAAACCCGAATGAAATCAGTCGAAAGAGGTGAGTTTCGCGCTTGTAAGGAGGCAAAAAAATTCTAAATACGCCGAACTAGAAGATAAGACACAGCGCTATAAAT
>NW_028256623.1:0-37491 GCF_048593485.1 Apis florea | reverse complement strand
AAATATGCCTACTAAAAGATAAGGTACAGCGGTTTAAATACTTCGAAATTTTAAAAAATCAGAAATACCCTTCCACTATTTTGAATATAGCGTCTGAACCGTTTCTCTCCGAAAAACCCGAATGAAATGAGTCGAAAGAGGAGAGTTTCGCGCTTGTAGGGAGCCGAAAAAATCCTAAATACGCCTACTAGAAAAAAAGATACAGCGGTTTAAATACTTCGAAATTTTAAAAAATCAAAAATACCCTTCCACTATTTTGAATATTGCGTCTGAACCGTTCCTCTCCGAAAAACCCGAATGAAATCCGACGAAAGAGGAGAGTTTCGCGCTTGAAATGAGCCAAAAAAATCCTAAATACCCCTACTAAAAGATAAGATACAACGGTTTAAAACTACGAAATTAAAAAAAATCAAAAATACCCTTCCACTATTTTGAATATAGCGTCTGAACCGTTTCTCTCCGAAAAACCCGAATGAAATGATTCGAAAGAGGAGGGTTTCGCGCTTGTAGGGAGCCAAAAAAATCCTAAATATGCCTACTAAAAGATAAGGTACAGCGGTTTAAATAATTCGAAATTTTAAAAAATCAGAAATACCCTTCCACTATTTTGAATATAGCGTCTGAACCGATCCTCTCCGAAAAACCCGAATGAAATGCGTCGAAAGAGGAGAGTTTCGCGCTTGTAAGTAGACGAAAAAATCCTATATACGCCTACTAGAAGATAAGATACAGCAGTTTAATAACTCCGAAATTTTAAAAAATCAAAAATAGCCTTTCACTATTTTGAATATATCGTCTGAACCGTTTCTCTCCGAAAAACCCGAATGAAATGTTTCGAAAGAGGAGAGTTTCGCGCTTGTAAGGATCCAAAAAAATCCTAAACACGCCTACTAGAATATAAGGTACAGCGGTTTAAAAATTCCGAAATTTTAAAAAATCAAAAATTCCCTTCCACTATTTTGAATATAGCGTCTGAACCGTTTCTCTCCGAAAAACCCGAATGAAATGATTCGATAGAGGAGGGATTCGCGCTTGAAATGAGCCAAAAAAATCTTAAATACGCCAACTAGAAGATAAGATACAGCGGTTTAAAAACTTCGAAAATTTAAAAAATCAAAAATACCCTTCCACTCTTTTGAATATAGCGTCTAAACCGTTCCTCTCCCAAAAACCCGAATGAAATGCGTCGAAAGAGGAGAGTTTCGCGCTTGTAAGGAACCGAAAAAATCCTAAATACACCTACTAGAAGATAAGATACAGCGGTTTAAATCATCGAAATTTTAAAAAATCAAAAATACCCTTCCACTATTTTGAATATAGCGTCAGAACCGTTTCTCTCCGAAAAACCCGAATGAAATCCGACGAAAGAGGAGAGTTTCTCGCTTGTAAGGAGCCAAAAAAATCCTAAATACGCCTACTAGAAGATAAGATACAGCGGTTTAAAAACTTCGAAATTTTAAAAAATAAAAAATACCCTTCCACTATTTTGAATATAGCGTCTGAACCGATCCTCTCCGAAATACCCGAATGAAATGCGTCGAAAGAGGAGAGTTTCGGGCTTGTAAGGAGACGAAAAAATCTTAAATACGCCTACTAGAAGATAAGATACAGCAGTTTAAAAATTCCGAAATTTTAAAAAATCAAAAATACCCTTCCACTCTTTTGAATATAGCGTCTGAACCGTTTCTCTCCGAAAAACCCGAATGAAATGGTACGAAAGAGGAGAGTTTCGCGCTTGAAAGGAGCCAAAAAAATCCTAAATACGCCTACTAGAAGATAAGATACAGCGGTTTAAATACTTCGAAATTTTAAAAAATCAAAAATACCCTTCCACTATTTTTAATATAGCGTCTGAACCGTTCCTCTCCGAAAAACAGGAATGAAATGCGTCGAAAGAGGAGAGTTTCGCGCTTGTAAGGAAACGAAAAAATCCTAAATATACCTTCTAGAAGATAAGATACAGCGGTTTAAATCATCAAAATTTTAAAAAATCAAAAATACCCTTCCACTATTTTGAATATAGCGTCTGAACCGTTCCTCTCCGAAAAACCCGAATGAAATCAGACGAAAGAGGAGAGTTTCGCGCATGTAAGGAGCCAAAAAAATCCTAAATACGCCTACTAGAAGATAAGATACAGCGGTTTTAAAACTTCGAAATTTTAAAAAATCAAAAATACCCTTCCACTATTTTGAATATAGCGTCTGAACCGTTCCTCTCCGAAAAACCCGAATGAAATGCGTCGAAAGAGGAGAGTTTCGCGCTTGTAAGGAGACGAAAAAATCCTAAATACGCCTACTAGAAGATAAGATACAGCGGTTTAAATCATCGAAATTTTAAAAAATCAAAAATACCCTTCCACTATTTTGAATATAGCGTCTGTACCGTTTCTCTCCGAATGAAATGATTCGAAAGAGGAGAGTTTCGCGCTTGTAGGGAGCTAAAAAAATCCTAAATACGCCTACTAGATGATAAGATACAGCGGTTTAAATACTTCGAAATTTTAGAAAATCAAAAATACCCTTCCACTACCTTGATTACAGCGTCTGAACCGTTTCTCTCCGAAAAACCCGAATGAAATAAGTCGAAAGAGGAGAGTTTCGCGCTTGAAATGAGCCAAAAAAATACTAAATACGCCTTCTAGAAGATAAGAAACAGCGGTTTAAAAACTTCGAAATTTTAAAAAATCAAAAATACCCTTCCACTATTTTAAATATAGCGTCTGAACCGTTCCTCTCCGAAAAACCCGAATGAAATGTATCGAAAGAGGAAAGTTTCGCGCTTGTAAGGATCCAAAAAAATCCTAAACACGCCTACTAGAATATAAGATACAGCGTTTTAAAAATTCCGAAATTTTAAAAAATCAAAAATACCCTTCCACTATTTTGAATATAGCGTCTGAACCGTTTCTCTCCGAAAAACCCGAATGAAATGATTCGAAAGAGGAGGGATTCGCGCTTGAAATGAGCCAAAATATCTTAAATACGCCAACTAGAAGATAAGATACAGCGGTTTAAAAACTTCGAAAATTTAAAAAATCAAAAATACCCTTCCACTCTTTTGAATATAGCGTCTAAACCGTTCCTCTCCGAAAAACCCGAATGAAATGCGTCGAAAGAGGAGAGTTTCGCGCTTGTAAGGAACTGAAAAAATCCTAAATACACCTACTAGAAGATAAGATACAGCGGTTTAAATCATCGAAATTTTAAAAAATCGAAAATACCCTTCCACTATTTTGAATATAGCGTCAGAACCGTTTCTCTCCGAAGAACCCGAATGAAATCCGACGAAAGAGGAGAGTTTCTCGCTTGTAAGGAGCCAAAAAAATCCTAAATACGCCTACTAGAAGATAAGATACAGCGGTTTAAAAACTTCGAAATTTTAAAAAATAAAAAATACCCTTCCAATATTTTGAATATAGCGTCTGAACCGATCCTCTCCGAAATACCCGAATGAAATGCGTCGAAAGAGGAGAGTTTCGGGCTTGTAAGGAGACGAAAAAATCTTAAATACGCCTACTAGAAGATAAGATACAGCAGTTTAAAAATTCCGAAATTTTAAAAAATCAAAAATACCCTTCCACTATTTTGAATATAGCGTCTGAACCGTTTCTGTCCGAAAAACCCGTATGAAATGAGTCGAAAGAGGAGAGTTTCGCGCTTGTAAGGAGCAAAAAACATCCTAAATACGCCAACTAGAAGATAAGATACAGCGGTTTAAAAACTTCGAATATTTAAAAAATCAAAAATACCCTTCCACTCTTTTGAATATAGCGTCTGAACCGTTTCTCTCCGAAAAACCCGTATGAAATCAGTCGAAAGAGGAGAGTTTCGCGCTTGTAAGGAACCGAAAAAATCCTAAATACACCTTCTAGAAGATAAGATACAGCGGTTTAAATCATCGAAATTTTAAAAAATCAAAAATACCCTACCACTATTTTGAATATAGCGTCTGAACCGTTCCTCTCCGAAAAACCCGAATGAAATCCGACGAAAGAGGAGAGTTTCGCGGATGTAAGGAGCCAAAAAAATCCTAAATACGCCTACTAGAAGATAAGATACAGCTGTTTTAAAACTTCGAAATTTTAAAAAATCAAAAATACCCTTCCACTATTTTGAATATAGCGTCTGAACCGTTCCTCTCCGAAAAATCCGAATGAAATGCGTCGAAAGAGGAGAGTTTCGCGCTTGTAAGGAGACGAAAAAATCCTAAATACGCCTACTAGAAGATAAGATACAGCGGTTTAAATCATCGAAATTTTAAAAAATCAAAAATACCCTTCCACTATTTTGAATATAGCGTATGAACCTTTCCTCTCCGAAAAACCCGAATGAAATCCGACGAAAGAGGAGAGTTTCGCGCTTGAAATGAGCCAAAAAAATCCTAAATACCCCTACTAAAAGATAAGATACAACGGTTTAAAACTTCGAAATTAAAAAAAATCAAATATACCCTTCCACTATTTTGAATATAGCGTCTGAACCGTTTCTCTCCGAAAAACCCGAATGAAATGATTCGAAAGAGAAGGGTTTCGCGCTTGTAGGGAGCCAAAAAAATCCTAAATATGCCTACTAAAAGTTAAGGTACAGCGGTTTAAATAATTCGAAATTTTAAAAAATCAGAAATACCCTTCCACTATTTTGAATATAGCGTCTGAACCGATCCTCTCCGAAAAACCCGAATGAAATGCGTCGAAAGAGGAGAGTTTCGCGCTTGTAAGGAGACGAAAAAATCCTAAATACGCCTACTAGAAGATAAGATACAGCAGTTTAAATACTCCGAAATTTTAAAAAATCAAAAATAGCCTTTCACTATTTTGAATATATCGTCTGAACCGTTCCTCTCCGAAAAACCCGAATGAAATCCGACGAAAGAGGAGAGTTTCTCGCTTGTAAGGAGCCAAAAAAATCCTAAATACGCCTACTAGAAGATAAGATACAGCGGTTTAAATATTCCGAAATTTTAAAAAATCAAAAATACCCTTCCACTATTTTGAATATAGCGTCTGAACCGTTTCTCTCCGAAAAACCCGAATGAAATGATTCGAAAGAGGAGGGATTCGCGCTTGAAATTAGCCAAAAAAATCCTAAATACTCCAACTAGAAGATAAGATACAGCGGTTTAAAAACTTCGAAAATTTAAAAAATCAAAAATACCCTTCCACTATTTTGAATATAGCGTCAGAACCGTTTCTCTCCGAAAAACCCGAATGAAATCCGACGAAAGAGGAGAGTTTCTCGCTTGTAAGGAGCCAAAAAAATCCTAAATACGCCTACTAGAAGATAAGATACAGCGGTTTAAAAACTTCGAAATTTTAAAAAATAAAAAATACCCTTCCACTATTTTGAATATAGCGTCTGAACCGATCCTCTCCGAAATACCCGAATGAAATGCGTCGAAAGAGGAGAGTTTCGGGCTTGTAAGGAGACGAAAAAATCCTAAATACGCCTACTAGAAGATAAGATACAGCAGTTTAAAAATTCCGAAATTTTAAAATATCAAGAATACCCTTCCACTATTTTGAATATAGCGTCTGAACCGTTTCTGTCCGAAAAACCCGTATGAAATCAGTCGAAAGAGGAGAGTTTCGCGCTTGTAAGGAGCCAAAAAAAAACCTAAATACGGCTAGTAGAAGATAAGATACAGCGGTTTAAAATTTCCGAAATTTTAAAAAATCAAAAATAGCCTTCCACTATTTAGAATATATCGTCTGAACCGTTTCTCTCCGAAAAACCCGAATGAAATCATTCGAAAGAGGAGAGTTTCGCGCTTGAAATAAGCCAAAAAAATCCTAAACACGCCTACTAGAATATAAGATACAGCGGTTTAAAAATTCCGATATTTTAAAAAATCAAAAATTCCCTTCCAATATTTTGAATATAGCGTCTGAACCGTTTCTCTCCGAAAAACCCGAATGAAATGGTACGAAAGAGGAGAGTTTCGCGCTTAAAAGGAGCCAAAAAAATCGTAAATACGCCTACTAGAAGATAAGATACAGCGGTTTAAATACTTCGAAATTTTAAAAAATCAAAAATACCCTTCCACTATTTTTAATATAGCGTCTGAACCGTTCCTCTGCGAAAAACCTGAATGAAGTCCGACGAAAGAGGAGAGTTTCGCGCTTGAAATGAGCAAAAAAATCCTAAACACGCCTACTAGTAGATAAGATACAGCGATTTAAAAATTACGAAAATTTAAAAAATCAAAAATACCCTTCCACTTTTTCGAATATATCGTCTGAACCGTTTCTCTACGAAAAACGCGAACGATATCATTCGAAAGAGGAGATTTTCGCGCTTGAAATAAGCCAAAAAAATCCTAAACACGCCTACTAGAAGATAAGATACAGCGGTTTAAAATTTCCGAAATTTTAAAAAATCAAAAATAGCCTTCCACTATTTAGAATATATCGTCTGAACCGTTTCTCTCCGAAAAACCCGAATGAAATCATTCGAAAGAGGAGAGTTTCGCGCTTGAAATAAGCCAAAAAAATCCTAAACACGCCTACTAGAATATAAGATACAGCGGTTTAAAAATTCCGATATTTTAAAAAATCAAAAATTCCCTTCCAATATTTTAAATATAGCGTCTGAACCGTTCCTCTCCGAAAAACCCGAATGAAATGTTTCGAAAGAGGAGAGTTTCGCGCTTGAAATGAGCCAAAAAAATCCTAAACACTCCTACTAGAAGATAAGATACAGCGGTTTAAAAATTACGAAATTTTAAAAAATCAAAAATACCCTTCCACTATTTTAAATATAGCGTCTGAACCGTTCCTCTCCGAAAAACCCGAATGAAATGTTTCGAAAGAGGAGAGTTTCGCGCTTGTAAGGATCCAAAAAAATCCTAAACACGCCTACTAGAATATAAGATACTGCGGTTTAAAAATTCCGAAATTTTAAAAAATCAAAAATACCCTTCCACTATTTTGAATATAGCGTCTGAACCGTTTCTCTCCGAAAAACCCGAATGAAATGATTCGAAAGAGGAGGGTTTCGCGCTTGAAATGAGCCAAAATATCTTAAATACGCCAACTAGAAGATAAGATACAGCGGTTTAAAAACTTCGAAAATTTAAAAAATCAAAAATACCCTTCCACTCTTTTGAATATAGCGTCTAAACCGTTCCTCTCCGAAAAACCCGAATGAAATGCGTCGAAAGAGGTGAGTTTCGCGCTTGTAAGGAACTGAAAAAATCCTAAATACACCTACTAGAAGATAAGATACAGCGGTTTAAATCGTCGAAATTTTAAAAAATCGAAAATACCCTTCCACTATTTTGAATATAGCGTCAGAACCGTTTCTCTCCGAAAAACCCGAATGAAATCCGACGAAAGAGGAGAGTTTCTCGCTTGTAAGGAGCCAAAAAAATCCTAAATACGCCTACTAGAAGATAAGATACAGCGGTTTAAAAACTTCGAAATTTTAAAAAAAAAAAATACCCTTCCAATATTTTGAATATAGCGTCTGAACCGATCCTCTCCGAAATACCCGAATGAAATGCGTCGAAAGAGGAGAGTTTCGGGCTTGTAAGGAGACGAAAAAATCTTAAATACGCCTACTAGAAGATAAGATACAGCAGTTTAAAAATTCCGAAATTTTAAAAAATCAAAAATACCCTTCCACTATTTTGAATATAGCGTCTGAGCCGTTTCTGTCCGAAAAACCCGTATGAAATGAGTCGAAAGAGGAGAGTTTCGCGCTTGTAAGGAGCAAAAAACATCCTAAATACGCCAACTAGAAGATAAGATACAGCGGTTTAAACACTTCGAATATTTAAAAAATCAAAAATACCCTTCCACTCTTTTGAATATAGCGTCTGAACCGTTTCTCTCCGAAAAACCCGTATGAAATCAGTCGAAAGAGGAGAGTTTCGCGCTTGTAAGGAACCGAAAAAATCCTAAATACACCTTCTAGAAGATAAGATACAGCGGTTTAAATCATCGAAATTTTAAAAAATCAAAAATACCCTACCACTATTTTGAATATAGCGTCTGAACCGTTCCTCTCCGAAAAACCCGAATGAAATCCGACGAAAGAGGAGTGTTTCGCGCATGTAAGGAGCCAAAAAAATCCTAAATACGCCTACTAGAAGATAAGATACAGCTGTTTTAAAACTTCGAAATTTTAAAAAATCAAAAATACCCTTCCACTATTTTGAATATAGCGTCTGAACCGTTCCTCTCCGAAAAACCCGAATGAAATGCGTCGAAAGAGGAGAGTTTCGCGCTTGTAAGGAGACGAAAAAATCCTAAATACGCCTACTAGAAGATAAGATACAGCGGTTTAAATCATCGAAATTTTAAAAAATCAAAAATACCCTTCCACTATTTTGAATATAGCGTATGAACCGTTCCTCTCCGAAAAACCCGAATGAAATCCGACGAAAGAGGAGAGTTTCGCGCTTGAAATGAGCCAAAAAAATCCTAAATACCCCTACTAAAAGATAAGATACAACGGTTTAAATCTTCGAAATTAAAAAAAATCAAAAATACCCTTCCACTATTTTGTATATAGCGTCTGAACCGTTTCTCTCCGAAAAACCCGAATGAAATGATTCGAAAGAGGAGGGTTTCGCGCTTGTAGGGAGCCAGAAAAATCCTAAATATGCCTACTAAAAGTTAAGGTACAGCGGTTTAAATAATTCGAAATTTTAAAAATTCAGAAATACCCTTCCACTATTTTGAATATAGCGTCTGAACCGATCCTCTCCGAAAAACCCGAATGAAATGCGTCGAAAGAGGAGAGTTTCGCGCTTGTAAGGAGACGAAAAAATCCTAAATACGCCTACTAGAAGATAAGATACAGCAGTTTAAATACTCCGAAATTTTAAAAAATCAAAAATAGCCTTTCACTATTTTGAATATATCGTCTGAACCGTTCCTCTCCGAAAAACCCGAATGAAATCCGACGAAAGAGGAGAGTTTCTCGCTTGTAAGGAGCCAAAAAAATCCTAAATACGCCTACTAGAAAATAAGATACAGCGGTTTAAATATTTCGAAATTTTAAAAAATCAAAAATACCCTTCCACTATTTTGAATATAGCGTCTGAACCGTTTCTCTCCGAAAAACCCGAATGAAATGATTCGAAAGAGGAGGGTTTCGCGCTTGAAATTAGCCAAAAAAATCCTAAATACTCCAACTAGAAGATAAGATACAGCGGTTTAAAAACTTCGAAAATTTAAAAAATCAAAAATACCCTTCCACTATTTTGAATATAGCGTCAGAACCGTTTCTCTCCGAAAAACCCGAATGAAATCCGACGAAAGAGGAGAGTTTCTCGCTTGTAAGGAGCCAAAAAAATCCTAAATACGCCTACTAGAAGATAAGATACAGCGGTTTAAAAACTTCGAAATTTTAAAAAATAAAAAATACCCTTCCACTATTTTGAATATAGCGTCTGAACCGATCCTCTCCGAAATACCCGAATGAAATTCGTCGAAAGAGGAGAGTTTCGGGCTTGTAAGGAGACGAAAAAATCCTAAATACGCCTACTAGAGGATAAGATACAGCAGTTTAAAAATTCCGAAATTTTAAAATATCAAGAATACCCTTCCACTATTTTGAATATAGCGTCTGAACCGTTTCTGTCCGAAAAACCCGTATGAAATCAGTCGAAAGAGGAGAGTTTCGCGCTTGTAAGGAGCCAAAAAAAAACCTAAATACGCCTAGTAGAAGATAAGATACAGCGGTTTAAAATTTCCGAAATTTTAAAAAATCAAAAATAGCCTTCCACTATTTAGAATATAGCGTCTGAACCGTTTCTCTCCGAAAAACCCGAATGAAATCATTCGAAAGAGGAGAGTTTCGCGCTTGAAATAAGCCAAAAAAATCCTAAACACGCCTACTAGAATATAAGATACAGCGGTTTAAAAATTCCGATATTTTAAAAAATCAAAAATTCCCTTCCAATATTTTGAATATAGCGTCTGAACCGTTTCTCTCCGAAAAACCCGAATGAAATGGTACGAAAGAGGAGAGTTTCGCGCTTAAAAGGAGCCAAAAAAATCGTAAATACGCCTACTAGAAGATAAGATACAGCGGTTTAAATACTTCGAAATTTTAAAAAATCAAAAATACCCTTCCACTATTTTTAATATAGCGTCTGAACCGTTTCTCTGCGAAAAACCTGAATGAAGTCAGACGAAAGAGGAGAGTTTCGCGCTTGAAATGAGCCAAAAAAATCCTAAACACGCCTACTAGTAGATAAGATACAGCGATTTAAAAATTACGAAAATTTAAAAAATCAAAAATACCCTTCCACTTTTTTGAATATATCGTCTGAACCGTTTCTCTACGAAAAACGCGAATGATATCATTCGAAAGAGGAGATTTTCGCGCTTGAAATAAGCCAAAAAAATCCTAAACACGCCTACTAGAAGATAAGATACAGCGGTTTAAAGTTTCCGAAATTTTAAAAAATCAAAAATAGCCTTCCACTATTTAGAATATATCGTCTGAACCGTTTCTCTCCGAAAAACCCGAATGAAATCATTCGAAAGAGGAGAGTTTCGCGCTTGAAATAAGCCAAAAAAATCCTAAACACGCCTACTAGAAGATAAGATACAGCGGTTTAAAAATTCCGATATTTTAAAAAATCAAAAATACCCTTCCAATATTTTGAATATAGCGTCTGAACCGTTTCTCTCCGAAAAACCCGAATGAAATGGTACGAAAGAGGAGAGTTTCGCGCTTGAAAGGAGCCAAAAAAATCGTAAATACGCCTACTAGAAGATAAGATACAGCGGTTTAAATACTTCGAAATTTTAAAAAATCAAAAATACCCTTCCACTATTTTTAATATAGCGTCTGAACCGTTCCTCTGCGAAAAACCTGAATGAAGTCCGACGAAAGAGGAGAGTTTCGCGCTTGAAATGAGCCAAAAAAATCCTAAACACGCCTACTAGTAGATAAGATACAGCGGTTTAAAAATTACGAAATTTTAAAAAATCAAAAATACCCTTCCACTTTTTCGAATATATCGTCTGAACCGTTTCTCTACGAAAAACGCGAATGATATCATTCGAAAGAGGAGATTTTCGCGCTTGAAATAAGCCAAAAAAATCCTAAACACGCCTACAAGATTATAAGATACAGCGGTTTAAAAATTCCGAAATTTTAAAAAATCAAAAACACCCTTCCACTATTTTGAATATAGCGTCTGAACTGTTTCTCTCCGAAAAACCCGAATGAAATAAATCGAAACAGGAGAGTTTCGCGCTTGTAAGGAGCCAAAAAAATCCTAAATACGCCTACTAGAAGATAAGATACAGCGGTTTAAATCATCGAAATTTTAAAAAATCAAAAATACTCTTCCACTATTCTGAATATAGCGTATGAACCGTTCCTCTCCGAAAAACCCGAATGAAATCCGACGAAAGAGGAGAGTTTCGCGCATGTAAGGAGCCAAAAAAATCCTAAATACGCCTACTAGAAGATATGATACAGCTGTTTTAAAACTTCGAAATTTTAAAAAATCAAAAATACCCTTCCACTATTTTGAATATAGCGTCTGAACCGTTCCTCTCCGAAAAACCCGAATGAAATGCGTCGAAAGAGGAGAGTTTCGCGCTTGTAAGGAGACGAAAAAATCCTAAATACGCCTACTAGAAGATAAGATACAGCGGTTTAAATCATCGAAATTTTAAAAAATCAAAAATACTCTTCCACTATTCTGAATATAGCGTATGAACCGTTCCTCTCCGAAAAACCCGAATGAAATCCGACGAAAGAGGAGAGTTTCGCGCTTGAAATGAGCCAAAAAAATCCTAAATACGCCTACTAGAAGATAAGATACAGCGGTTTAAAACTTCGAAATTAAAAAAAATCAAAAATACCCTTCCACTATTTTGAATATAGCGTCTGAACCGTTTCTCTCCGAAAAACCCGAATGAAATGATTCGAAAGAGGAGGGTTTCGCGCTTGTAGGGAGCCAAAAAAATCCTAAATATGCCTACTAGAAGTTAAGGTACAGCGGTTTAAATAATTCGAAATTTTAAAAAATCAGAAATACCCTTCCACTATTTTGAATATAGCGTCTGAACCGTTCCTCTCCGAAAAACCCGAATGAAATGTGTCGAAAGAGGAGAGTTTCGCGCTTGTAAGGAGACGAAAAAATCCTAAATACGCCTACTAGAAGATAAGATACAGCAGTTTAAATACTCCGAAATTTTAAAAAATCAAAAATAGCCTTTCACTATTTTGAATATATCGTCTGAACCGTTCCTCTCCGAAAAACCCGAATGAAATCCGACGAAAGAGGAGAGTTTCTCGCTTGTAAGGAGCCAAAAAAATCCTAAATACGCCTACTAGAAGATAAGATACAGCGGTTTAAATATTCCGAAATTTTAAAAAATCAAAAATACCCTTCCACTATTTTGAATATAGCGTCTGAACCGTTTCTCTCCGAAAAACCCGAATGAAATCCTACGAAAGAGGAGAGTTTCTCGCTTGTAAGGAGCCAAAAAAATCCTAAATACGCCTACTAGAAGATAAGATACAGCGGTTTAAAAACTTCGAAATTTTAAAAAATAAAAAATACCCTTCCACTATTTTGAATATAGCGTCTGAACCGATCCTCTCCGAAATACCCGAATGAAATGCGTCGAAAGAGGAGAGTTTCGGGCTTGTAAGGAGACGAAAAAATCCTAAATACGCCTACTAGAAGATAAGATACAGCGGTTTAAAAATTCCGAAATTTTAAAATATCAAGAATACCCTTCCACTATTTTGAATATAGCGTCTGAACCGTTTCTGTCCGAAAAACCCGTATGAAATCAGTCGAAAGAGGAGAGTTTCGCGCTTGTAAGGAGCCAAAAAAAAACCTAAATACGCCTAGTAGAAGATAAGATACAGCGGTTTAAAATTTCCGAAATTTTAAAAAATCAAAAATAGCCTTCCACTATTTAGAATATATCGTCTGAACCGTTTCTCTCCGAAAAACCCGAATGAAATCATTCGAAAGAGGAGAGTTTCGCGCTTGAAATAAGCCAAAAAAATCCTAAACACGCCTACTAGAATATAAGATACAGCGGTTTAAAAATTCCATAATTTTAAAAAATCAAAAATTCCCTTCCAATATTTTGAATATAGCGTCTGAACCGTTTCTCTCCGAAAAACCCGAATGAAATGGTACGAAAGAGGAGAGTTTCTCGCTTAAAAGGAGCCAAAAAAATCGTAAATACGCCTACTAGAAGATAAGATACAGCGGTTTAAATACTTCGAAATTTTAAAAAATCAAAAATACCCTTCCACTATTTTTAATATAGCGTCTGAACCGTTCCTCTGCGAAAAACCTGAATGAAGTCCGACGAAAGAGGAGAGTTTCGCGCTTGAAATGAGCCAAAAAAATCCTAAACACGCCTACTAGTAGATAAGATACAGCGGTTTAAAAATTACGAAAATTTAAAAAATCAAAAATACCCTTCCACTTTTTCGAATATATCGTCTGAACCGTTTCTCTACGAAAAACGCGAACGATATCATTCGAAAGAGGAGATTTTCGCGCTTGAAATAAGCCAAAAAAATCCTAAACACGCCTACTAGATTATAAGATACAGCGGTTTAAAGATTCCGAAATTTTAAAAAATCAAAAACACCCTTCCACTATTTTGAATATAGCGTCTGAACTGTTTCTCTCCGAAAAACCCGAATGAAATAAATCGAAACAGGAGAGTTTCGCGCATCTAAGGAGCCAAAAAAATCCTAAATACGCCTACTAGAAGATAAGATACAGCGGTTCAAAAATTACGAAATTTTAAAAAATCAAATATACCCTTCCACTATTTCGAATATATCGTCTGAACCGTTTCTCTACGAAAAACGCGAATGAAATCAGTCGAAAGAGGTGAGTATCGCGCTTGAAATGAGCCCAAAGAATCCTAAATACGCCTACTAGATGATAAGATACAGTGGTTTTAATATTCCGAAATTTTAAAAAACAAAAATACCCTTCCACTATTTTGAATTTAGCGTCTTAACCGTTTCTCTCCGAAAAACCCGAATGAAATGATTCGAAAGAGGAGTGTTTCGCGTTTGAAATGTGCTCAAAAAATCCTAAATACGACTACTAGAAGATAAGATACAGCGGTTTAAAAATTCCGAAATTTTAAAAAATCAAAAATATCCTTCCACTATTTCGAATATATCGTCTGAACCGTTTCTCTCCGTAAAACGCGAATGAAATCAGTCGAAAGAGGTAAGTTTCGCGCTTGAAATGAGCCCAAAGAATCCTAAATACGCCTACTAGATGATAAGATACAGTGGTTTTAATATTCCGAAATTTTAAAAAACAAAAATACCATTCCACTCTTTTGAATATAGCGTCTGGACCGTTCCTCTCCGAAAAACCCGAATGAAATGATTCGAAAGAGGAGTGTTTCGCGCTTGAAATGTGCTCAAAAAATCCTAAATACGACTACTAGAAGATAAGATACAGCGGTTTAAATATTCCGAAATTTTAAAAAACAAAAATACCTTTCCACTATTTTGAATATAGCGTTTGAACCATTTCTCTCCGAAAAACACGAATGAAGTCAGTGGAAAGAGGAGAGTTTCGCGCTCGAAATGAGCCAAAAAAATCCTAAATACGTCTACTAGAAGATAAGATACAGCGGTTTAAAAACTTCGAAATTTTAAAAAATCAAAAATACCCTTCCACTATTTTGAATATATCGTCTGAACCGTTCCTCTCCGAAAAACCCGAATGAAATCCGACGAAAGAGGAGTGTTTCGCTCTTGAAATGAGCCAAAAAAATCCTAAACACGCCTACTAGAAGATAAGATACAGCGGTTTAAAAACTTCGAAATTTTAAAAAATCAAAAATATCCTTCCACTATTTTGAATATAGCGTCTGAACCGTTTCTCTCCGAAAAACCCGAATGAAATCAGTCGAAAGAGGAGAGTTTCGCGCTTGTAAGGAGCCAAAAAAATCCTAAATACGCCTACTAGAAGATGAGATACAGCGGTTTAAAGACTTCGAAATTTTAAAAAATCAAAAATACCCTTCCACTCTTTTGAATATAGCGTCTCAACCGTTTCTATCCGAAAAACCCGAATGAAATGCGTCGAAAGAGGAAGGTTTCGCGCTTGTAAGGAGAAGAAAAAATCCTAAATACGCCTACTAGAAGATAAGATACAGCGGTTTAATTTTTCCGAAATTTTAAAAAATCAAAAATAGCCATCCACTATTTAGAATATATCGACTGAACCGTTTCTCTCCGAAAAACCCGAATGAAATCAGTCAAAAGAGGAGAGTTTCGCGCTTGAAATCAGCAAAAAAAATCCTAAACACTCCTACTAGAAGATAAGATACAGCGGTTTAAAAATTACGAAATTTTAAAAAATCAAAAATAACCTTCCACTATTTTAAATATAGCTTCTGAGCCGTTCCTCTCCGAAAAACCCGAATGAAATGCTTCGAAAGAGGAGAGTTTCGCGCTTGTAAGGATCCAAAAAAATCCGAAGCACGCCTAATTGAAGATAAGATACAGCGGTTTAAAAACTTCGAAATTTTAAAAAATCAAAAATACCCTTGCACTATTTTGAATATAGCGTCTGAACCGTTTCTCTCCGAAAAACCCGAATGAAATCAGTCGAAAGAGGAGAGTTTCGCGCTTGAAATAAGCCAAAAAAATCCTAAACACGCCTACTAGAATATAAGATATAGCGGTTTAAAAATTCCGGAATTTTAAAAAATCAAAAATACCCTTCCACTAATTAGAATATAGCGTCTGAACCGTTTCTCTCCGAAAAACCCGAATTAAATGATTCGAAAGAGGAGGGTTTCGCGCTTGAAATGAGCCAAAAAAATCCTAAATACGTCTACTAGAAGATAAGATACAGCGGTTTAAATACTTCGAAATTTTAAAAAATCAAAAATACCCTTCCACTATTTTGAATATATCGTCTGAACCGTTCCTCTCCGAAAAACCCGAATGAAATCAGTCGAAAGAGGAGAGTTCCGCGCTTGTAAGGAGCCAAAAAAATCCTAAACACGCCAACTAGAAGATAAGATACAGCGGTTTAAATACTTCGAAATTTTAAAAATTCAAAAATACCCTTCCACTATTTTGAATATATCGTCTGAACCGTTTCACTCCGAAAAACCCGAATGAAATCAGTCGAATGAGGAGAGTTTCGCGCTTGTGAGGAGCCAAAAAAATCCTAAATATGCCTACTAGAATATAAGATACAGCGGTTTAAAAACTTCGAAATTTAAAAAAATCAAAAATACCCTTGCACTATTTTGAATATAGCGTCTGAACTGTTTCTCTTCGAAAAACCCGAATGAAATGACTCGGTGGAGAGATTCGCGCTTGAAATTAGCCGAAAAAATCATAACGCCTACTAGAATTTAAGATACAGCGTTTTAAAAACTTCGAATATTTAAAAAATCAAAAATAACCTTCCACTATTTTGAATATAGCGTCTAAACCGTTCCTCTCCGAAAAACCCGAATGGAATGCGTCGAAAGAGGAGAGTTTCGCGCTTGTAAGGAACCGAAAAAATCCTAAATACACCTACTAGAAGATAAGATACAGCGGTTTAAATCATCGAAATTTTAAAAAATCAATAATACCCTTCCACTATTTTTAATATAGCGTCTGAACCGTTTCTCTACGAAAAACGCGAATGAAATCAGTCGAAAGAGGTGAGTTTCGCGCTTGAAATGAGCCCAAAGAATCCTATATACGCCTACTAGATGATAAGATACAGTGGTTTTAATATTCCGAAATTTTAAAAAACAAAAATACCCTTCCACTATTTTGAATTTAGCGTCTTAACCGTTTCTCTCCGAAAAACCCGAATGAAATGATTCGAAAGAGGAGTGTTTCGCGCTTGAAATGTGCTCAAAAAATCCTAAATACGACTACTAGAAGATAAGATACAGCGGTTTAAATACTTCGAAATTTTAAAAAATCTAAAATACCCTTCCACTATTTTGAATATTGCGTCTGAACCGTTCCTCTCCGAAAAACTCGAATAAAATCCGTAGAAAGAGGAGTGTTTCGAGCTTAAAATGAACTCAAAAAATCCTAAATACGCCTACTAGAAGATAAGATACAGCGGTTTATATATTCCGAAATTTTAAAAAATCAAAAATACCCTTCCACTATTTTGAATATTGCGTCTGAACCGTTGCTCTCCAAAAAACTCGAATAAAATCCGTCGAAAGAGGAGTGTTTCGCGCTTGAAATGAGCTCAAAAAATCCTAAATACGACTACTAGAAGATAAGATACAGCAGTTTAAAAACTCCGAAATTTTAAAAAATCAAAAATAGCCTTTCACTATTTTGAATATATCGTCTGAACCGTTACTCTCCGAAAAACCCGAATGAAATGATTCGAAAGAGGAGGGATTCGCGCTTGAAATGAGCCAAAAAAATCCTAAATACGCCTACTAGAAGATAAGTTACAGCGGTTTAAATACTTCGAAAATTTAAATAATCAAAAATACCCTTCCACTATTTTGAATATAGCGTCTAAACAGTTCCTCTCCGAAAAACCCGAATGAAATGAGTCGAAAGTGGAGTGTTTCGCGCTTGAAATGAGCCCAAAAAATAGTAAATACGCCTACTAGAAGATAAGATACAGCGGTTTAATGACTTCGAAATTTTAAAAAATCAAATATACCCTTCCTCTAATTTGAATATAGCGTCTTAACCGTTTCTCTCCGAAAAACCCGAATGAAATCAGTCAAAAGAGGAGAGTTTCGCGCTTGAAATGAGCCAAAAAAATCCTAAACACTCCTACTAGAAGATAAGATACTGCGGTTTAAAAATTACGAAATTTTAAAAAATCAAAAATAACCTTCCAATATTTTAAATATAGCTTCTGAGCCGTTCCTCTCCGAAAAACCCGAATGAAATGCTTCGAAAGAGGAGAGTTTCGCGCTTGTAAGGATCCAAAAAAATCCGAAACACGCCTACTAGAAGATAAGATACAGCGGTTTAAAAACTTCGAAATTTTAAAAAATCAAAAATATCCTTCCACTATTTTGAATATAGCGTCTGAACCGTTTCTCTCCGAAAAACCCGAATGAAATCAGTCGAAAGAGGAAAGTTTCGCGCTTGTAAGGAGCCAAAAAAATCCTAAATACGCCTACTAGAAGATGAGATACAGCGGTTTAAAGACTTCGAAATTTTAAAAAATCAAAAATACCCTTCCACTATTTTGAATATAGCGTCTGAACCGTTTCTATCCGAAAAACCCGAATGAAATGCGTCGAAAGAGGAAGGTTTCGCGCTTGTAAGGAGAAGAAAAAATCCTAAATACGCCTACTAGAAGATAAGATACAGCGGTTTAATTTTTCCGAAATTTTAAAAAATCAAAAATACCCTTGCACTATTTTGAATATAGCGTCTGAACCGTTTCTCTCCGAAAAACCCGAATGAAATCAGTCGAAAGAGGAGAGTTTCGCGCTTGAAATAAGCCAAAAAAATCCTAAATACGCCTACTAGAAGATAAGATACAGCGGTTTAAAAATTCCGAAATTTTAAAAAATCAAAAATACCCTTCCACTATTTTGAATATAGCGTCTGAACCGTTTCTCTCCGAAAAACCCGAATGAAATGATTCGAAAGAGGAGAGTTTCGCGCTTGAAATGAGCCAAAAAAATCCTAAATACGTCTACTAGAAGATAAGATACAGCGGTTTAAATACTTCGAAATTTTAAAAAATCAAAAATACCCTTCCACTATTTTGAATATATCGTCTGAACCGTTCCTCTCCGAAAAACCCGAATGAAATCCGACGAAAGAGGAGAGTTTCGCTCTTGAAATGAGCCAAAAAAATCCTAAACACGCCAACTAGAAGATAAGATACAGCGGTTTAAAAACTTCGAAATTTTAAAAATTCAAAAATACCCTTCCACTATTTTGAATATATCGTCTGAACCGTTTCACTCCGAAAAACCCGAATGAAATCAGTCGAATGAGGAGAGTTTCGCGCTTGTGAGGAGCCAAAAAAATCCTAAATATGCCTACTAGAATATAAGATACAGCGGTTTAAAAACTTCGAAATTTAAAAAAATCAAAAATACCCTTGCACTATTTTGAATATAGCGTCTGAACCGTTTCTCTTCGAAAAACCCGAATGAAATGACTCGGTGGAGAGTTTCGCGCTTGAAATTAGCCGAAAAAATCATAACGCCTACTAGAAGTTAAGATACAGCGTTTTAAAAACTTCGAATTTTTAAAAAATCAAAAATAACCTTCCACTATTTTGAATATAGCGTCTAAACCGTTCCTCTCCGAAAAACCCGAATGAAATGCGTCGAAAGAGGAGAGTTTCGCGCTTGTAAGGAGCCGAAAAAATCCTAAATACGCCTACTAGAAGATAAGATACAGCGGTTTAAAACATCGAAATTTTAAAAAATCAAAAATACCCTTCCACTATTTTGAATATAGCGTCTGAACCGTTTCTCTACGAAAAACGCGAATGAAATCAGTCGAAAGAGGTGAGTTTCGCGCTTGAAATGAGCCCAAAGAATCCTAAATACGCCTACTAGATGATAAGATACAGTGGTTTAAATATTCCGAAATTTTAAAAAATCAAAAATACCCTTCCACTATTTTGAATATAGCGTCTTAACCGTTTCTCTCCGAAAAACCCGAATGAAATGATTCGAAAGAGGAGTGTTTCGCGCTTGAAATGAGCTCAAAAAATCCTAAATACGACTACTAGAAGATAAGATACAGCGGTTTAAATACTACGAAATTTTAAAAAATCTAAAATACCCTTCCACTATTTTGAATATAGCGTCTGAACCGTTCCTCTCCGAAAAACTCGAATGAAATCAGTCGAAAGAGGAGTGTTTCGCGCTTGAAATGAGCTCAAAAAATCCTAAATACGCCTACTAGAAGATAAGATACAGCGGTTTAAATATTCCGAAATTTTAAAAAATCAAAAATACCCTTCCACTATTTTGAATATAGCGTCTGAACCGTTTCTCTCCGAAAAACTCGAATAAAATCCGTCGAAAGAGGAGAGTTTCGCGCTTGAAATGAGCTCAAAAAATCCTAAATACGCCTACTAGAAGATAAGATACAGCGGTTTAAAAACTCCGAAATTTTAAAAAATCAAAAATACCCTTCCACTATTTTGAATATAGCGTCTGAACCGTTACTCTCCGAAAAACCCGAATGAAATGATTCGAAAGAGGAGAGTTTCGCGCTTGAAATGAGCCAAAAAAATCCTAAATACGCCTACTAGAAGATAAGGTAAAGCGGTTAAAACACTTCGAAATTTTAAAAAATCAAAAATACCCTTGCACTCTTTTGAATATAGCGTCTGAACCGTTTCTCTCCGAAAAACCCGAATGAAATGAGTCGAAAGTGGAGTGTTTCGCGCTTGAAATGAGCCCAAAAAATAGTAAATACGCCTACTAGAAGATAAGATACAGCGGTTTAATGACTTCGAAATTTTAAAAAATCAAATATACCCTTCCTCTAATTTGAATATAGCGTCTTAACCGTTTCTCTCCGAAAAACCCGAATGAAATCAGTCAAAAGAGGAGAGTTTCGCGCTTGAAATGAGCCAAAAAAATCCTAAACACTCCTACTAGAAGATAAGATACTGCGGTTTAAAAATTACGAAATTTTAAAAAATCAAAAATAACCTTCCACTATTTTGAATATAGCGTCTCAACCGTTTCTCTCCGAAAAACCCGAATGAAATGGTTCGAAAGAGGAGAGTTTCGCGCTTGTAAGGATCCAAAAAAATCCGAAACACGCCTACTAGAAGATAAGATACAGCGGTTTAAATACTTCGAAATTTTAAAAAATCAAAAATAGCCTTCCACTATTTTGAATATAGCGTCTGAACCGTTTCTCTCCGAAAAACGCGAATGAAATCAGTCGAAAGAGGAGAGTTTCGCGCTTGTAAGGAGCCAAAAAAATCCTAAATACGCCTACTAGAAGATAAGATACAGCGGTTTAAAGACTCCGAAATTTTAAAAAATCAAAAATACCCTTCCACTATTTTGAATATAGCGTCTGAACCGTTTCTCTCCGAAAAACCCGAATGAAGTGAGTCGAAAGAGGAGAGTTTCGCGCTTGTAATGAGCAAAAAAAATCCTAAATACGCCTACTAGAAGATAAGATACAGCGGTTTAATTACTTCGAAATTTTAAAAAATCAAAAATACCCTTCCACTATTTTGAATATAGCGTCTGAACCGTTTCTCTCCGAAAAACCCGAATGAAATCAGTCAAAAGAGGAGAGTTTCGCGCTTGAAATGAGCCAAAAAAATCCTAAACACGCCTACTAGAAGATAAGATACAGCGGTTTAAAAATTACGAAATTTTAAAAAATCAAAAATAACCTTCCACTATTTTGAATATAGCGTCTGAGCCGTTTCTCTCCGAAAAACCCGAATGAAATGCGTCGAAAGAGGAGTGTTTCGCGCTTGTAAGGAGCCAAAAAAATCCTAAATACGCCTACTAGAAGATAAGATACAGCGGTTTAAAAACTTCGAAATTTTAAAAAATCAAAAATACCCTTGCACTATTTTGAATATAGCGTCTGAACCGTTTCTCTCCGAAAAACCCGAATGAAATCAGTCGAAAGAGGAGAGTTTCGCGCTTGTAATGAGCCAAAAAAATCCTAAATACGCCTACTAGAAGATAAGATACAGCGGTTTAAAAATTCCGAAATTTTAAAAAATCAAAAATACCCTTCCACTATTTTGAATATAGCGTCTGAACCGTTTCTCTCCGAAAAACCCGAATGAAATGACTCGGAGGAGAGTTTCGCGCTTGAAATTAGCCGAAAAAATCCTAACGCCTACTAGAAGATAAGATACAGCGGTTTAAAAATTTCGAAATTTTAAAAAATCAAAAATACCCTTCCACTATTTTGAATATAGCGTCTGAACCGTTTCTCTCCGAAAAACCCGAATGAAATGAGTCGAAAGAGGAGAGTTTCGCGCTTGTAATGAGCCGAAAAAATCCTAAATACGCCTACTAGAAGATAAGATACAGCGGTTTAAATCATCGAAATTTTAAAAAATCAAAAATACCCTTCCACTATTTTGAATATAGCGTCTGAACCGTTTCTCTCCGAAAAACGCGAATGAAATCAGTCGAAAGAGGAGAGTTTCGCGCTTGAAATGAGCCAAAAAAATCCTAAATACGTCTACTAGAAGATAAGATACAGCGGTTTAAATACTTCGAAATTTTAAAAAATCAAAAATACCCTTCCACTATTTTGAATATAGCGTCTGAACCGTTCCTCTCCGAAAAACTCGAATAAAATCCGTAGAAAGAGGAGTGTTTCGCGCTTGAAATGAGCTCAAAAAATCCTAAATACGCCTACTAGAAGATAAGATACAGCGGTTTAAATATTCCGAAATTTTAAAAAATCAAAAATACCCTTCCACTCTTTTGAATATAGCGTCTGAACCGTTCCTCTCCGAAAAACCCGAATGAAATCAGTCGAAAGAGGAGAGTTTCGCGCTTGAAATGAGCTAAAAAAATCCTAAATACGCCTACTAGAAGATAAGATACAGCGGTTTAAAAATTCCGAAATTTTAAAAAATCAAAAATATCCTTCCACTACTTTGAATATAGCGTCTGAACCGTTTCTCTCCGAAAAACCCGAATGAAATGTGTCGAAAGAGGAGAGTTTCGCGCTTGTAAGGAGCCAAAAAAATCCTAAATACGCCTACTAGAAGATAAGATACAGCGGTTTAAATCTTCGAAATTTTAAAAAATCAAAAATACCCTTCCACTATTTTGAATATAGCGTCTGAACCGTTCCTCTCCGAAAAACCCGAATGAAATCCGTCGAAAGAGGAGAGTTTCGCGCTTGTAAGGAGCCAAAAAAATCCTAAATACGTCTACTAGAAGATAAGATACAGCGGTTTAAAAACTTCGAAATTTTAAAAAATCAAAAATACCCTTCCACTATTTTGAATATAGCGTCTGAACCGTTTCTCTCCGAAAAACCCGAATGAAATGCGTCGAAAGAGGAGAGTTTCGCGCTTGTAAGGAGCCTAAAAAATCCTAAATACGCCTACTAGAAGATAAGATACAGCGGTTTAAATATTCCGAAATTTTAAAAAATCAAAAATACCCTTCAACTATTTTGAATATAGCGTCTGAACCGTTTCTGTCCGAAAAACCCGAATGAAATTAGTCGAAAGAGGAGTGTTTCGCGCTTGTAAGGAGCCAAAAAAAAACCTAAATACGCCTACTAGAAGATAAGATACAGCGGTTTAAAATGTCCGAAATTTTAAAAAATCAAAAATATCCTTCCACTATTTTGAATATAGCGTCTGAACCGTTTCTCTCCGAAAAACCCGAATGAAATCAGTCAAAAGAGGAGAGTTTCGCGCTTGAAATGAGCCAAAAAAATCCTAAACACTCCTACTAGAAGATAAGATACAGCGGTTTAAAAATTACGAAATTTTAAAAAATCAAAAATAACCTTCCACTATTTTAAATATAGCTTCTGAGCCGTTCCTCTCCGAAAAACCCGAATGAAATGCTTCGAAAGAGGAGAGTTTCGCGCTTGTAAGGATCCAAAAAAATCCGAAACACGCCTAATGGAAGATAAGATACAGCGGTTTAAAAACTTCGAAATTTTAAAAAATCAAAAATACCCTTGCACTATTTTGAATATAGCGTCTGAACCGTTTCTCTCCGAAAAACGCGAATGAAATCACTCGAAAGAGGTAAGTTTCGCGCTTGAAATGAGCCCAAAGAATCCTAAATACGCCTACTAGATGATAAGATACAGCGGTTTAAATATTCCGAAATTTTAAAAAACAAAAATACCCTTCCACTATTTTGAATATAGCGTCTGAACCGTTTCTCTCCGAAAAACCCGAATGAAATGATTCGAAAGAGGAGTGTTTCGCGCTTGAAATGAGCTCAAAAAATCCTAAATACGACTACTAGAAGATAAGATACAGCGGTTTAAATATTCCGAAATTTTAAAAAACAAAAATACCTTTCCACTATTTTGAATATAGCGTTTGAACCATTTCTCTCCGAAAAACCCGAATGAAGTCAGTGGAAAGAGGAGAGTTTCGCGCTCGAAATGAGCCAAAAAAATCCTAAATACGTCTACTAGAAGATAAGATACAGCGGTTTAAATACTTCGAAATTTTAAAAAATCAAAAATACCCTTCCACTATTTTGAATATAGCGTCTGAACCGTTCATCTCCGAAAAACCCGAATGAAATCCGACGAAAGAGGAGAGTTTCGCTCTTGAAATGAGCCAAAAAAATCCTAAACACGCCTACTAGAAGATAAGATACAGCGGTTTAAAAACTTCGAAATTTTAAAAAATCAAAAATATCCTTCCACTATTTTGAATATAGCGTCTGAACCGTTTGTCTCCGAAAAACCCGAATGAAATCAGTCGAAAGAGGAGAGTTTCGCGCTTGTAAGGAGCCAAAAAAATCCTAAATACGCCTACTAGAAGATGAGATACAGCGGTTTAAAGACTTCGAAATTTTAAAAAATCAAAAATACCCTTCCACTCTTTTGAATATAGCGTCTCAACCGTTTCTATCCGAAAAACACGAATGAAATGGTTCGAAAGAGTATAGTTTCGCGCTTGTAAAGAGTCAAAAAAATCCTTAATACGCCTACTAGAAGATAAGATACAGCGGTTTAAATACTTCGAAATTTTAAAAAATCAAAAATACCCTTCCACTATTTTGAATATAGCGTCTGAACCGTTTCTCTCCGAAAAACCCGAATGAAATCAGTCGAAAGAGGAGAGTTTCGCGCTTGTAAGGAGCAAAAAAAATTCTAAATACGCCTACTAGAAGATAAGATACAGCGGTTTAAATACTTCGAAATTTTAAAAAATCTAAAATACCCTTCCACTATTTTGAATATAGCGTCTGAACCGTTCCTCTCCGAAAAACTCGAATAAAATCCGTAGAAAGAGGAGTGTTTCGCGCTTAAAATGAGCTCAAAAAATCCTAAATACGCCTACTAGAAGATAAGATACAGCGGTTTAAATATTCCGAAATTTTAAAAAATCAAAAATACCCTTCCACTATTTTGAATATTGCGTCTGAACCGTTTCTCTCCGAAAAACCCGAATGAAATCTGTCGAAAGAGGAGTGTTTCGCGCTTGAAATGAGCTCAAAAAATCCTAAATACGACTACTAGAAGATAAGATACAGCGGTTTAAATATTCCGAAATTTTAAAAAACAAAAATACCTTTCCACTATTTTGAATATAGCGTTTGAACCATTTCTCTCCGAAAAACCCGAATGAAGTCAGTGGAAAGAGGAGAGTTTCGCGCTCGAAATGAGCCAAAAAAATCCTAAATACGTCTACTAGAAGATAAGATACAGCGGTTTAAATACTTCGAAATTTTAAAAAATGAAAAATACCCTTCCACTATTTTGAATATATCGTCTGAACCGTTCATCTCCGAAAAACCCGAATGAAATCCGACGAGAGAGGAGAGTTTCGCTCTTGAAATGAGCCAAAAAAATCCTAAGCACGCCTACTAGAAGATAAGATACAGCGGTTTAAAAACTTCGAAATTTTAAAAAATCAAAAATATCCTTCCACTATTTTGAATATAGCGTCTGAACCGTTTGTCTCCGAAAAACCCGAATGAAATCAGTCGAAAGAGGAGAGTTTCGCGCTTGTAAGGAGCCAAAAAAATCCTAAATACGCCTACTAGAAGATAAGATACAGCGGTTTAAAGACTTCGAAATTTTAAAAAATCAAAAATACCCTTCCACTCTTTTGAATATAGCGTCTGAACCGTTTCTATCCGAAAAACCCGAATGAAATGGTTCGAAAGAGTATAGTTTCGCGCTTGTAAAGAGTCAAAAAAATCGTTAATACGCCTACTAGAAGATAAGATACAGCGGTTTATATACTTCGAAATTTTAAAAAATCAAAAATACCCTTCCACTAAATTGAATATAGCGTCTGAACCGTTTCTCTCAGAAAAACCCGAATGAAATCAGTCGAAAGAGGAGAGTTTCGCGCTTGTAAGGAGCAAAAAAAATTCTAAATACGCCTACTAGAAGATAAGATACAGCGGTTTAAATACTTCGAAATTTTAAAAAATCTAAAATACCCTTCCACTATTTTGAATATAGCGTCTGAACCGTTCCTCTCCGAAAAACTCGAATAAAATCCGTAGAAAGAGGAGTGTTTCGCGCTTAAAATGAGCTCAAAAAATCCTAAATACGCCTACTAGAAGATAAGATACAGCGGTTTAAATATTCCGAAATTTTAAAAAATCAAAAATACCCTTCCACTATTTTGAATATTGCGTCTGAACCGTTGCTCTCCGAAAAACTCGAATAAAATCCGTCGAAAGAGGAGTGTTTCGCGCTTGAAATGAGCTCAAAAAATCCTAAATACGCCTACTAGAAGATAAGATACAGCGGTTTAAAAATTCCGAAATTTTAAAAAATCAAAAATACCCTTCCACTATTTTGAATATATCCTCTGAACCGCTTCTCTCCGAAAAACCCGAATGAAATGTGTCGAAAGTGGAGTGTTTCGCGCTTGAAATGAGCCCAAAAAATAGTAAATACGCCTACTAGAAGATAAGATACAGCGGTTTAATGACTTCGAAATTTTAAAAAATCAAATATACCCTTCCTCTAATTTGAATATAGCGTCTTAACCGTTTCTCTCCGAAAAACCCGAATGAAATCAGTCGAAAGAGGAGAGTTCCGCGCTTGTAAGGAGCCAAAAAAATCCTAAATACGACTACTAGAAGATAAGATACAGCGGTTTAAATACTTCGAAATTTTAAAAAATCAAAAATACCCTTCCACTATTTTGAATATAGCGTCTGAGCCGTTTCTCTCCGAAAAACCCGAATGAAATCAGTCGAAAGAGGAGTGTTTCGCGCTTGAAATGAGCCAAAAAAATCCTAAATACGCCTACTAGAAGATAAGATACAGCGGTTTAAATACTTCGAAATTTTAAAAAATCAAAAATACCCTTCCACTATTTTGTATATTGCGTCTGAACCGTTTCTCTCCGAAAAACCCGAATGAAATCAGTCGAAAGAGGAGAGTTTCGCGCTTGTAATGAGCCAAAAAAATCCTAAATACGCCTACTAGAAGATAAGATACAGCGGTTTAAAGACTTCGAAATTTTAAAAAATCAAAAATACCCTTCCACTATTTTGAATATAGCGTCTGAACCGTTTCTCTCCGAAAAACCCGAATGAAATCAGTCGAAAGAGGAGAGTTTCGCGCTTGTAATGAGCCAAAAAAATCCTAAACACGCCTACTATAAGATAAGATAAAGCGGTTTAAATATTTCGAAATTTTAAAAAATCAAAAATACCCTTCCACTATTTTGAATATAGCGTCTGAACCGTTTCTCTCCGAAAAACCCGAATGAAATCATTCGAAAGAGGAGAGTTTCGCGCTTGTAGGGAGCCAAAAAAATCCTAAATACGCCTACTAGAAGATAAGATACAGCGGTTTAAATACTTCGAAATTTTAAAAAATCAAAAATACCCTTCCACTATTTTGAATATAGCGTCTGAACCGTTTCTCTCCGAAAAACACGATTGAAATCAGTCGAAAGAGGAGAGTTTCGCGCTTGTAATGAGCCCAAAAAATACTAAATACGCCTACTAGAAGATAAGATACAGCGGTTTAAATACTCCGAAATTTTAAAAAATCAAAAATACCCTTGCACTATTTTGAATATAGCGTCTGAAACGTTTCTCTCCGAAAAACCCGAATGAAATGAGTCGAAAGAGAAGTGTTTCGCGCTTGAAATGAGCTCAAAAAATCCTAAATACGACTACTAGAAGATAAGATACAGCGGTTTAAATATTCCGAAATTTTAAAAAATCAAAAATACCCTTCCACTATTTTGAATATAGCGTCTGAACCGTTTCTCTCCGAAAAACCCGAATGAAATCAGTCGAAAGAGGAGAGTTTCGCGCTTGAAATAAGCCAAAAAAATCCTAAATACGCCTACTAGAAGATAAGATACAGCGGTTTAAATATTTCGAAATTTTAAAAAATCAAAAATACCCTTCCACTATTTTGAATATAGCGTCTGAACCGTTTCTCTCCGAAAAACCCGAATGAAATCAGTCGAAAGAGGAGAGTTTCGCGCTTGTAAGGAGCCAAAAAAATCCTAAATACGCCTACTAGAAGATAAGATACAGCGGTTTAAAGACTTCGAAATTTTAAAAAATCAAAAATACCCTTCCTCTATTTTGAATATAGCGTCTGAACCGTTTCTCTCCGAAAAACCCGAATGTAATCAGTCGAAAGAGGAGAGTTTCGCGCTTGTAAGGAGCCAAAAAAATCCTAAATACGCCTACTAGAATATAGGATACAGCGGTTTAAAAACTTCGAAATTTTAAAAAATCAAAAATACCCTTGCACTCTTTTGAATATAGCGTCTGAACCGTTTCTCTCCGAAAAACCCGAATGAAATCAGTCGAAAGAGGAGAGTTTCGCGCTTGTAAGGAGCCAAAAAAATTCTAAATACGCCTACTAGAAGATAAGATACAGCGGTTTAAATACTTCGAAATTTTAAAAAATGAAAAATACCATTCCACTATTTTGAATATAGCGTCTAAACCGTTTCTCTCCTAAAAACCAGAATGAAATGAGTCGAAAGAGGAGAGTTTCGCGCTTGTAAGGAGCAAAAAACATCCTAAATACGCCTACTAGAAGATAAGATACAGCGGTTTAAATACTTCGAAGTTTTAAAAAATCAAAGATACCCTCGCACTATTTTGAATATAGCGTCTGAAACGTTTCTCTCCGAAAGACCCGAATAAAATGATTCGAAAGAGGAGAGTTTCGCGCTTGAAATTTGCCAAAAAAATCCTAAATACGCTTACTAGAAGATAAGATACAGCGGTTTAAATACTCCGAAATTTTAGAAAATCAAAAATACCCTTCCACTATTTTATATATTGCGTCTGAACCGTTTCTCTCCGAAAAACCCGAATGAAATCAGTCGAAAGAGGAGAGTTTTGCGCTTGTAAGGAGCCAAAAAAATCCTAAATACACATACTAAAAGATAAGATACAGCGGTTTAAAGACTTCGAAATTTTAAAAAATCAAAAATACCCTTCCACTATTTTGAATATAGCGTCTGAACCGTTTCTCTCCGAAAAACCCGATTGAAATCAATCGAAAGAGGAGAGTTTCGCGCTTGAAATAAGTCAAAAAATCCTAAACACGCCTACTAGAAGATTAGATACAGCGGTTTAAATATTCCGAAATTTTAAAAAATCAAAAATACCCTTCCACTCTTTTGAATATAGCGTCTGAACCGTTTCTCTCCGAAAAACCCGAATGAAATGATTCGAAATAGGAGGGTTTCGCGCTTGTAGGGAGCCAAAAAAATCCTAAATACACATACTAGAAGATAAGATACAGCGGTTTAAATACTTCGAAATTTTAAAAAATCAAAAATACCCTTCCACTATTTTGAATATAGCGTCTGAACCGTTTCTCTCCGAAAAACCCGAATGAAATCAGTCGAAAGAGGAGAGTTTCGCGCTTGTAAGGAGCCAAAAAAATCCTAAATACGCCTACTAGAAGATAAGATACAGCGGTTTAAAGACTTCGAAATTTTAAAAAATCAAAAATACCCTTCCACTCTTTTGAATATAGCGTCTGAACCGTTTCTCTCCGAAAAACCCGAATGAAATCAGTCGAAAGAGGAGAGTTTCGCGCTTGAAAGGAGCCAAAAAAATTCTAAATACGCCTACTAGAAGATAAGATACAGCGGTTTAAATACTTCGAAATTTTAAAAAATCAAAAATACCCTTCCACTATTTTGAATATTGCGTCTGAACCGTTTCTCTCCGAAAAACCCGAATAAAATCCGTCGAAAGAGGAGAGTTTCGCGCTTGTAAGGAGCCAAAAAAATCCTAAATACGCCTACTAGAAGATAAGATACAGCGTTTTAATGACTTCGAAATTTTAAAAAATCAAAAATACCATTCCACTACTTTGAATATAGCGTCTTAACCGTTTCTCTCCGAAAAACCCGAATGAAATCAGTCGAAAGAGGAGAGTTTCGCGCTTGTAAGGAGCCAAAAAAATCCTAAATACGCCTACTAGAAGATAAGATACAGCGGTTTAAAAATTCCGAAATTTTAAAGAATCAAAAATACCATTCCACTATTTTGAATATAGCGTCTGAACCGTTTCTCTCCGAAAAACCCGAATGAAATCAGTCGAAAGAGGAGTGTTTCGCGCTTGTAAGGAGCCAAAAAAATTCTAAATACGCCTACTAGAAGATAAGATACAGCGGTTTAAATACTTCGAAATTTTAAAAAATCAAAAATACCCTCGCACTCTTTTGAATGGAGCGTCTGAACCGTTTCTCTCCGAAAAACCCGAATGAAATCAGTCGAAGGAGGAGAGTTTCGCGCTTGTAAGGAGCTAAAAAAATCCTAAATACGCCTACTAGAAGATAAGATACAGCGGTTTAAAAATCCCGAAATTTTAAAGAATCAAAAATACTCTTCCACTATTTTGAATATAGCGTCTGAACCGTTTCTCTCCGAAAAACCCGAATGAAATGGTTCGAAAGAGGTGGGTTTCGCGCTTGTAGGGAGCCAAAAAAATCCTAAATACGCCTACTAGAAGATAAGATACAGCGGTTTAAATACTTCGAAATTTTAAAAAATCAAAAATACCCTTCCACTATTTTGAATATAGCGTCTGAACCGTTTCTCTCCGAAAAACCCGAATGAAATCAGTCGAAAGAGGAGAGTTTCGCGCTTGTAAGGAGCCAAAAAAATCCTAAATACGCCTACTAGAAGATAAGATACAGCGTTTTAAAGACTTCGAAATTTTAAAAAATCAAATATACCCTTCCTCTACTTTGAATATAGCGTCTGAACCGTTTCTCTCCGAAAAACCCGAATGAAATCAGTCGAAAGAGGAGAGTTTCGCGCTTGTAAGGAGCCAAAAAAATCCTAAATACGCCTACTAGAAGATAAGATACAGCGGTTTAAAAACTTCGAAATCTTAAAAAATCAAAAATACCCTTGCACTCTTTTGAATATAGCGTCTGAACCGTTTCTCTCCGAAAAACCCGAATGAAATGGTTCGAAAGAGGTGAGTTTCGCGCTTGTAGGGAGCCAAAAAAATCCTTAATACGCCTACTAGAAGATAAGATACAGCGGTTTAAATACTTCGAAGTTTTAAAAAATCAAAAATACCCTTCCACTATTTTGAATATAGCGTCTGAACCGTTTCTCTCCGAAAAACCCGAATGAAATCAGTCGAAAGAGGAGTGTTTCGCGCTTGTAAGGAGCCAAAAAAATTCTAAATACGCCTACTAGAAGATAAGATACAGCGGTTTAAATACTTCGAAATTTTAAAAAATGAAAAATACCATTCCACTATTTTGAATATAGCGTCTAAACCGTTTCTCTCCTAAAAACCAGAATGAAATGAGTCGAAAGAGGAGAGTTTCGCGCTTGTAAGGAGCAAAAAACATCCTAAATACGCCTACTAGAAGATAAGATACAGCGGTTCAAATACTTCGAAATTTTAAAAAATCAAAAATACCCTTGCACTCTTTTGAATGTAGCGTCTGAACCGTTTCTCTCCGAAAAACCCGTATGAAATCAGTCGAAGGAGGAGAGTTTCGCGCTTGTAAGGAGCTAAAAAAATCCTAAATACGCCTACTAGAAGATAAGATACAGCGGTTTAAAAATCCCGAAATTTTAAAGAATCAAAAATACCCTTCCACTACTTTGAATATAGCGTCTGAACCGTTTCTCTCCGAAAAACCCGAATGAAATCAGTCGAAAGAGGAGAGTTTCTCGCTTGAAATGAGCCCAAAAAATATTAAATACGCCAACTAGAAGATAAGATACAGCGGTTTAAAAATTCCGAAATGTTAAAAAATCAAAAATATCCTTCCACTATTTTGAATATTGCGTCTGAACCGATCCTCTCCGAAAAACTCGAATAAAATCCGTCGAAAGAGGAGTGTTTCGCGCTTGAAATGAGCTCAAAAAATCCTAAATACTCTTACTAGAAGATAAGATACAGCGGTTTAAAAACTTCGAAATTTTAAAAAATCAAAAATATCCTTCCACTATTTTGAATATAGCGTCTGAACCGTTTCTCTCCGAAAAACCCGATTGAAATCAGTCGAAAGAGGAGAGTTTCGCGCTTGTAAGGAGCCAAAAAAATCCTAAATACGCCTACTAGAAGATAAGATACAGCGGTTTAAATACTTCGAAATTTTAAAAAATCTAAAATACCCTTCCACTATTTTGAATATTGCGTCTGAACCGTTCCTCTCCGAAAAACTCTAATAAAATCAGTAGAAAGAGGAGTGTTTCGCGCTTGAAATGAACTCAAAGAATCCTAAATACGCCTACTAGAAGATAAGATACAGCGGTTTAAAAATTCCGAAATTTTAAAAAATCAAAAATACCCTTCCACTATTTTGAATATATCCTCAGAACCGCTTCTCTCCAAAAAACCCGAATAAAATGAGTCGAAAGTGGAGAGTTTCGCGCTTGAAATGAGCCCAAAAAATAGTAAATACGCCTACTAGAAGATAAGATACAGCGGTTTAATGACTTCGAAATTTTAAAAAATCAAATATACCCTTCCTCTAATTTGAATATAGCGTCTTAACCGTTTCTCTCCGAAAAACCCGAATGAAATCAGTCGAAAGAGGAGAGTTCCGCGTTTGTAAGGAGCCAAAAAAATCCTAAATACGGCTACTAGAAGATAAGATACAGCGGTTTAAAAATCTCGAAATTTTAAAGAATCAAAAATATCCTTCCACTACTTTGAATATAGCGTCTGAACCGTTTCTCTCCGAAAAACCCGAATGAAATCAGTCGAAAGAGGAGAGTTTCGCGCTTGTAAGGAGCCAAAAAAATCCTAAATACGCCTACTAGAAGATAAGATACCGCGGTTTAATGACTTCGAAATTTTAAAAAATCAAATATACCCTTCCTCTAATTTGAATATAGCGTCTTAACCGTTTCTCTCCGAAAAACCCGAATGAAATCAGTCGAAAGAGGAGAGTTCCGCGCTTGTAAGGAGCCAAAAAAATCCTAAATACGCCTACTAGAAGATAAGATACAGTTGTTTAAAATCTTCGAAATTTTAAAAAATCAAAAATACCCTTGCACTATTTTGAATATAGCGTCTGAATCGTTTCTCTCCGAAAAACCCGAATGAAATCAGTCGAAAGAGGAGAGTTTCGCGCTTGTAAGGAGCCAAAAAAATTCTAAATACGCCTACTAGAAGATAAGATACAGCGGTTTAAATACTTCGAAATTTTAAAAAATGAAAAATACCATTCCACTATTTTGAATATAGCGTCTAAACCGTTTCTCTCCTAAAAACCAGAATGAAATGAGTCGAAAGAGGAGAGTTTCGCGCTTGTAAGGAGCAAAAAACATCCTAAATACGCCTACTAGAAGATAAGATACAGCGGTTCAAATACTTCGAAGTTTTAAAAAATCAAAGATACCCTCGCACTCTTTTGAATTGAGCGTCTGAACCGTTTCTCTCCGAAAAACCCGAATGAAATCAGTCGAAGGAGGAGAGTTTCGCGCATGTAAGGAGCTAAAAAAATCCTAAATAAGCCTACTAGAAGATAAGATACAGCGGTTTAAAAATCCCGAAATTTTAAAGAATCAAAAATACCCTTCCACTACTTTGAATACAGCGTCTGAACCGTTTCTCTCCGAAAAACCCGAATGAAATCAGTCGAAAGAGGAGAGTTTCTCGCTTGAAATGAGCCCAAAAAATCTTAAATACGCCTACTAGAAGATAAGATACAGCGGTTTAAAAATTCCGAAATTTTAAAAAATCTAAAATACCCTTCCACTATTTTGAATATTGCGTCTGAACCGTTCCTCTCCGAAAAACTCGAATAAAATCCGTAGAAAGAGGAGTTTTTCGCGCTTGAAATGAGCTCAAAAAATCCTAAATACGCCAACTAGAAGATAAGATACAGCGGTTTAAAAATTCCGAAATGTTAAAAAATCAAAAATATCCTTCCACTATTTTGAATATTGCGTCTGAACCGTTCCTCTCCGAAAAACTCGAATAAAATCCGTCGAAAGAGGAGTGTTTCGCGCTTGAAATGAGCTCAAAAAATCCTAAATACGCCTACTAGAAGATAAGATACAGCGGTTTAAATATTCCGAAATTTTAAAAAATCAAAAATACCCTTCCACTATTTTGAATATATCCTCTGAACCGCTTCTCTCCAAAAAAAACCCGAATGAAATGAGTCGAAAGTGGAGTGTTTCGCGCTTGAAATGAGCCCAAAAAATAGTAAATACGCCTACTAGAAGATAGATACAGCGGTTTAATGTCTTCGAAATTTTAAAAAATCAAATATACCCTTCCTCTAATTTGAATATAGCGTCTTAACCGTTTCTCTCCGAAAAACCCGAATGAAATCAGTCGAAAGAGGAGAGTTTCGCGCTTGTAAGGAGCCAAAAAAATTCTAAATACGCCTACTAGAAGATAAGATACAGCGGTTTAAATACTTCGAAATTTTAAAAAATGAAAAATACCATTCCACTATTTTGAATATAGCGTCTAAACCGTTTCTCTCCTAAAAACCAGAATGAAATGAGTCGAAAGAGGAGAGTTTCGCGCTTGTAAGGAGCAAAAAACATCCTAAATACGCCTACTAGAAGATAAGATACAGCGGTTCAAATACTTCGAAGTTTTAAAGAATCAAAAATACCCTTCCACTACTTTGAATATAGCGTCTGAACCGTTTCTCTCCGAAAAACCCGAATGAAATCAGTCGAAAGAGGAGAGTTTCGCTCTTGTAAGGAGCCAAAAAAATCCTAAATACGCCTACTAGAAAATAAGGTACAGCGGTTTAAACACTTCGAAATTTTAAAAAATCAAAAATACCCTTGCACTCTTTTGAATATAGCGTCTGAACCGTTTCTCTCCGAAAAACCCGAATGGAATCAGTCGAAAGAGTAGAGTTTCGCGCTTGTAAGGAGCCAAAAAAATTCTAAATACGCCTACTAGAAGATAAGATACAGCGGTTTAAAAATTCCGAAATGTTAAAAAATCAAAAATATCCTTCCACTATTTTGAATATTGCATCTGAACCGTTCCTCTCCGAAAAACTCGAATAAAATCCGTCGAAAGAGGAGTGTTTCGCGCTTGAAATGAGCTCAAAAAATCCTAAATACTCTTATTAGAAGATAAGATACAGCAATTTAAAAACTTCGAAATTTTAAAAAATCAAAAATATCCTTCCACTATTTTGAATATAGCGTCTGAACCGTTTCTCTCCGAAAAACCCGAATGAAATCTGTCGAAAGAGGAGAGTTTCGCGCTTGTAAGGAGCCAAAAGAATCCTAAATACGCCTACTAGAAGATGAGATACAGCGGTTTAAAGACTCCGAAATTTTAAAAAATCAAAAATACCCTTCCACTCTTTTGAATATAGCGTCTCAACAGTTTCTATCCGAAAAACCCGAATGAAATGGTTCGAAAGAGTATAGCTTCGCATATGTAAAGAGTCAAAAAAATCCTTAATACGCCTACTAGAAGATAAGATACAGCGGTTTAAATACTTCGAAATTTTAAAAAATCAAAAATACCCTTCCACTAATTTGAATATAGCGTCTGAACCGTTTCTCTCCGAAAAACCCGAATGGAATCAGTCGAAAGAGTAGAGTTTCGCGCTTGTAAGGAGCCAAAAAAATTCTAAATACGCCTACTAGAAGATAAGATACAGCGGTTTAAATACTTCGAAATTTTAAAAAATCTAAAATACCCTTCCACTATTTTGAATATTGCGTCTGAACCGTTCCTCTCCGAAAAACTCGAATAAAATCCGTAGAAAGAGGAGTGTTTCGCGCTTGAAATGAGCTCAAAAAATCCTAAATACGCCTACTAGAAGATAAGATACAGCGGTTTAAAAATTCCGAAATTTTAAAAAATCAAAAATACCCTTCCACTATTTTGAATATATCCTCAGAACCGCTTCTCTCCGAAAAACCCGAATGAAATGAGTCGAAAGTGGAGTGTTTCGCGCTTGAAATGGGCCCAAAAAATAGTAAATACGCCTACTAGAAGATAAGATACAGCGGTTTAATGACTTCGAAATTTTAAAAAATCAAAAATACCCTTCCACTAATTTGAATGTAGCGTCTGAACCGTTTCTCTCCGAAAAACCCGAATGAAATCAGTCGAAAGAGTAGAGTTTCGCGCTTGTAAGGAGCCAAAAAAATTCTAAATACGCCTACTAGAAGATAAGATACAGCGGTTTAAATACTTCGAAATTTTAAAAAATCAAAAATACCCTTCCACTATTTTGAATGTAGCGTCTGAACCGTTTCTCTCCGAAAAACCCGAATGAAATCAGTCGAAAGAGGAGAGTTTCGCGCTTGTAAGGAGCCAAAAAAATCCTAAATACGCCTACTAGAAGATAAGATACAGCGGTTTAAATACTTCGAAATTTTAAAAAATCAAAAATACCCTTCCACTAATTTGAATGTAGCGTCTGAACCGTTTCTCTCCGAAAAACCCGAATGAAATCAGTCGAAAGAGTAGAGTTTCGCGCTTGTAAGGAGCCAAAAAAATTCTAAATACGCCTACTAGAAGATAAGATACAGCGGTTCAAATACTTCGAAATTTTAAAAAATCAAAGATACCCTCGCACTCTTTTGAATTGAGCGTCTGAACCGTTTCTCTCCGAAAAACCCGAATGAAATCAGTCGAAGGAGGAGAGTTTCGCGCATGTAAGGAGCTAAAAAAATCCTAAATAAGCCTACTAGAAGATAAGATACAGCGGTTTAAAAATCCCGAAATTTTAAAGAATCAAAAATACCCTTCCACTACTTTGAATACAGCGTCTGAACCGTTTCTCTCCGAAAAACCCGAATGAAATCAGTCGAAAGAGGAGAGTTTCGCGCTTGAAATGAACTCAAAAAATCTTAAATACGCCTACTAGCAGATAAGATACAGCGGTTTAAAGACTTCGAAATTTTAAAAAATCAAAAATATCCTTCCACTATTTTGAATATAGTGTCTGAACCGTTTCTCTCCGAAAAACCCGAATGAAATCAGTCGAAAGAGGAGAGTTTCGCGCTTGTAAGGAGCTCAAAAAATCCTAAATACGCCTACTAGAAGATGAGATACAGCGGTTTAAAGACTTCGAAATTTTAAAAAATCAAAAATACCCTTCCACTATTTTGAAAATAGCGTCTGAACCGTTTCTATCCGAAAAACCCGAATGAAATCCGTCGAAAGAGGAGTAGTTTCGCGCTTGTAAAGAGTCAAAAAATCCTTAATACGCCTACTAGAAGATAAGATACAGCGGTTTAAATACTTCGAAATTTTAAAAAATCAAAAATACCCTTCCACGATTTTGAATATAGCGTCTGAACCGTTTCTCTCCGAAAAACCCGAATGAAATCAGTCGAAAGAGGAGAGTTTCGCGCTTGTAAGGAGCCAAAAAAATCCTAAATACGCCTACTAGAAGATAAGATACAGCGGTTTAAATATCTTCGAAATTTTAAA